>NC_141924.1:5781404-6036404 GCF_057802395.1 Ceratotherium simum simum
CTGGGTGGAAGCCAAGAACTCTTGTGCTGCTGGGGGCCAGGCGGCCTGGCTGGGGGGTTGGGTGGTGGTGGTCCCTGGTTCTTATGTGTTATGTGGGTAAGCATTGTTTTCAAGTTTCGAAATCCAACTGTACACATATTTATGCCCTTATTCAGTGCTAAAACATCTTTCCCTCCCGTCATTGTGCTCGTCTGAAGCTAAGCCGCCCGACCTCCAGAAACAGTGGTGACATGGGACAGGTCAGGCGGCAGGCCTTCCTGGTGACTGGAGTCCAGGAGGGGCATGCATCAAGGGGGTCCACCAGGGTCCCAGGATGGGCAGCTCGGCCCAGGGCGGCAGGCCAGGGCGTCCCAGAAGGTGGAGAGGGACTCACGACACAGCGGTGTCTGTCCTGGAGCTCCTCCACGTCCTCCCGACCATCTAAAACAGCCTCCCCTTCGCACTCTCTTCCCTTTCCCTGCTTTGTTTTTCTTCTTGGAAAAACTTGGTATTATATTCTATGGTTGGTTATTTTTTTTTTTTTTTAAAGATTTTATTTATTTATTTTTCCCCCAAAGCCCCGGTAGATAGTTGTATGTCGTAGTTGCACATCCATTCTAGTTGCTGTATGTGGGACGCGGCCTCAGCATGGCCGGAGAAGCGGTGTGTTGGTGCTCGCCTGGGATCCGAACCCGGGCCGCCAGCAGCGGAGCGCGCGCACTTAACCGCTAAGCCACGGGGCCGGCCCTGGTTGGTTATTTTTTTTATTGTTTTGTTTGTCCACTAGGATATAAATTCCCTGAGAGAGAGGACTTGTCTTTTTTTCCCCCAAAGTGTCCCTGGCACTTAGGACAGCGTTTGGCACCTAGCAGGTGCCCACTAGATGTTTGTTGAAAGATGTTTGTTGAGGGAATGAGTGAATGAATGAGCCCATAATGAGCAGTGCTGGGCACTTGTCTTTTGTGGCACCCTCTTCACTCCCAGGTCCATTCGCTGCCCGGCTCTATGCTGACCTGGTGGATAGCATCCCCCACGGGTGCCTGGCTGGGTCTGGCCAATGGGAGGCAGCAGCTGGAGATCAGAGGGAGAGGGAAGGGGCGGGGGTATTTCCTCCACTCCCCATGTGCTGCAGCATGGCACTGGCTGTGCCCCTCTGTGACCGCAGCTCCTGCCGGGAGGCCTCTCCGTGGCTGTAGCTCCCACTGGCTTCCGCTGGAGACACCATTTCCTCCGCTTGTTCCTCCAGCCCCAGGGATGGCCGTGGCTTCCCTCGATTACAGGTCTCCGGTGCTCCTTAACCTGCCTCTGTAAGCAGGCCCTTTGGTCACATCCCTTGTTTGAACCACCTGGAGTAAATTCTGTCTTCAGCTGGGACTCTGACTGAAACAGACAGATATTATATCTTGCCACTTTACAGAATTGGAAACTGAGTCTGAGAGAGGTTATAAAACATGCCCAGCCAAAGACCCTAACAGACAACTCACCAAAGAAGATGTACAAGTGGCAAATAAGCATATGATAAGATGCTCACGGCATCTGTCATCAGGGAAATGCAAATTAAAACAACAATGGGATACAACTACACACCTATTAGAGTGGTGAAGATCCGGAACGCTGACCACACCAGATGCTGGTGAGGACGCAGAGCAACAGGAAGTCTCATTCCTTCCACCTCATGCCATGCAAAATGGCACGGCCACTTTGGAACACAGTTTGGAGGTTTCTTACAAAACGAAACATCCTCTTACCACGCAGTCCAGGAATCACACTCCTTGACATTTACCCAAAGGAGTTGAAACTTATGTCCACACAAAAAGCTGCCCATGGATGTTTATAGCAGCTTTGTTCATAATTGCCAAAACTTGAAAGCAGACAAGATGACCTTCAGTAGGTGTAATAGATAAACTGTGGTCCATCCAGGCAATGGAATATTACTCAACACTACAAAGAAATGAACTATCAAGCCATGACAAGACGGGGAGGAAACTTAAACACATATTACTAAGTGAAAGAAGCCAGTCTGAAAAGGCTACACACTGTATGATTCCAGCTATATGACATTCCGGAAAAGGCAGAACAATGGAGACAGTGAAAGGATCAGTGGTTGCTGGGGGTTTGGGGGGAGAAATGAATAGGAGGAGCACAGAGGATTTTTAGGGCAGTGAAACTTCTCTGTATGACCCTACAATGGTGGATACATGTCAGTATACATTTGTCCAAACCCATAGAATGTGCAACATCAAGAGAAAACCCTAATGTAAACTGTGGACTCTGGGTGATAATGAAGTGTCAATATGGGTTCATCGATTCTAACCAATGTCCCACTCAGGTGCAGGATGCCCATGGTGGGGGAGGCTGTGCCTGTGTGGGGGCAGGGCTTATATGGGAAATCTCTGTACCTTCCTCTCAATGTTGCTGTGGACCTAAAACTGTTCTAAAAAAATAAAGTCTTGAAAACAAAAGTGCCCAGGGCCGTGCAGCAAGTAATGAGAGAGCCCGTATTCGCACCCAGGACGCCCTGGTTTAAAGCTTGTATGTCTGGCTTTTGGGGGGTTTGAGCTCCTCTCCTCTGAGGGGTGCAGGACAGGGGGTAAACGTGAAGGTGACCCGGGTGAGCCAGAAGGCAGCTGACCCACGGAGTCCCTGGAGAGCACGCTGGGGGCTGTGCGTCCGCGACGCCCATCTGCCTCTTGCAGCAACGGGTGAGAGCTAAGGGTGTCCCCTGGGCCTGGCAGGAGCTGCAGCCTGCGCGTGCCTGTCGCCTCAGCTCTGCTCCGCGGGTCACGTGAGGCTGCGGGCAACCGCCGGAGGCTCAGGTGAGGCCCTGCCCCCACCCCGCGGCCGGCTGACCTTTCATTTCCTTCCCTCGCTCTCCCTCCGAATGAGCGGGCGAGGCCAGCGCCCCATGTGCCGGGACTGGCCTGGTGCCGGAGGGCGCAGCCTCTGCAGCTAGCGACGAAGGCCGAGTCCCTTGGCAAGTGACCATCCACTCTGAGCCTCAGGCTCCCTGTCCCTACGGTGGGGATGGTCCCACCTGCCGAGTTCACAAGTTTGTTCTTCCATTGATTTGTTTATTCATTGGTTGATTGAGTCATTGAAAAATATTTAATGGGATTCTGCCCGTTGCCTGGCACATCAGAAAAGTGCTTTGCAAATCTAAAGCCCCGTGCAAAATGGAGTTGTCTGATGGGTGACCTTCTGACACTGCCCCTGTGGAGCCTGGGCCCCTTTGGGGGGTCTCCTAACACCCCACTTGGCCAAGAGGGCCTTTGGTGCCATTGCAGGACTGGGTGAAAGCCCAAAGACTCCCAGGGCTCTCTGCAGAGGGAGGACTCTTACAGACACCTACCCGGTCGCTGCAGACAGCGAGACACAGGCCAGCAACGAGCAGTGACTGGTCCAGTGTCACACGGTGTGCCGGGATTGTGATGCCCACCCCCCCAAAGATGTCCACGTCCTAATCCCCAGAGCCTGTGGATATATTACCTTTCACGGCAAAAGGAACTTTGCAGATGAGATCAAGGATCTTCAGATGGGAGATGATCCTGGATTATCCGGTGGGCCCCATGTCATCACAAGGGTCCTTATAAGAAGGAGGCAGGAGGATCAGAGTGAGAAAAAGATGACATGACAGCAGAAACAGAGAGAGACTGGAAGATGCTATGTCTATGGCTTTGAAGGTGGAGGAAGGGGCCACAAGTGGAGGGATGCAGGTGGCCCCAGAAGCTAGAAAAGGCAAAGACACAGATTCTCCCCTAGAGCTTCCAGAAAGGAGCCGTGTGGACTTCTGGCTCCAGAACCATAAGAGAATAAATTGTGTGGTTTTAAGCTTGTAAGTGTGTGGCCTTTTGTTAGAACAGCTCTAGGAAACCAGTGTGCGCGGCGAGGCCAGGACTGGAAACTGGGTCTCCTGCAGCCAGTCGCCCTCTGCCTGTGGCCTGGATCCCTGTCCCACGGCTTTCCGTGCAGCGGCTCCGGGGGCTGAGAGTAGCTGGTGCTTCAGGATAATTTTCCTTCCGTGGGGTGCTCAAAATCTTTGAAAAAATATTATACATAAAACAGGTTAAATAATAATGGAAAAAACGGAACAAAACGAGCCCCCCAGTGCCTCAGTGGAAACCACTAGAATGCTGCCCGTGGTTTTCAAGCCCCTCTGCCCGCCACCCGACCCACCGCCCAGGGCAAATGCTCTTTACGCCTCCCACAGGCATTGACTTCCCTGGAGAGTGCGCTTTATAGTTTTACATGTGTTTGTGCCCCCGGGGTTCTTTTCACGGGAGGTTCCTGTGGGCTCTGGGCACAGGAGGAAGGTGGAGGAGGCCCTGCCCCAAACCCCAGAGCCGTGCGTCTCCTGCGAGAGGCAAACCTCACCTGAGAAGCCGGTGTGTGACGACAGGCAGGCCAGGGAGCACCTCTCCGCCTCGCCTGGAACACCCTTGACCCCGCCTCGGTCCACCCCTGAGGCCAGCTCAGGCCTCACCCTCTGTCGCCTTGACCAGCCTGCCCCCCAGAGGCTTCATAAGGGGCCCCTCTTCTCGACTTGTAGGTCTGATCTGTGGTTACAGACCTAAAAGGTAGGTGCTGTGTAGCATTTTGTGATTTGAGGGGAAAGTAAGGTTTTCTGAGTAATAACAGCGTGACATTTGCCTGCCTTTCCCCCATGTGTCCTCTGCTTTTCTTTCGCATTTTAGCTTCTCAGACTTGACCTTTTGTTTCAGGTGCTTTGACGACACTGCCTAAGCGTGTGGGTCCCCCCTCACCCCTGGACAAGCGCCTGTTCATTACGGAGCTGGTGTGGCCGGGAAGCCATGGTAACCGGGGTAGCTGCCGAGGTACCCTCCTCGCCTCCTCCTTCTCTTCCCTGGAATGGAAAGTCCTTGAAAGCAGGGAGCCTGGCCTTCAGCTCTGGGTCCCTAGAGTGCAGCCCAGGACTGGCCCACAGTAGGTGCTCAGTGGGTGTCTGGCAAATGACGGATGTACCCTGCAGAGCCCTGCACAGTGCCGGCACCCGAGAGACGTTTTGACAAATACCATGCCTCACCTGTGCATCACACTTGTGCCTCACACCTGGGCGTCACACCTGTGCATTACACCTGTGCCTCACACCTGTGTGCCACACCTGGGCATCACACCTGTGTGCCAGGCACAGGTTGGCTGCTGGAGTGAGAGTAGGCTGTGGGAGCTGGAAGGAACTCAGACGCCACCCAGGCTTGAGGACCCCACACTCTGCTCCCAGGCTGGGCCAGTTGCGGTGGGGGAGCTGCATCCTCGGCTGTGAGTCTCTTAGGAGGTTCTGGATGAAAGAGGAGTTTTGGGCTCCTCCTTTGGACTCTGGAAGTGCCGGTTCCACCCCGGGGGGCACTGTCTGAACGGAGCCCACCTCAACAAGCTTGTATCAAGGGCTATTTCCTTGTCAATCAACTTGAACCTCTCATCTTAGGAATGTCCAATCCTGCCCCCAGCCAGTCCACCCAGGATTCCTGGGCTTCTGTATGGCTCCTGCACTGCCTGGCAGCCCCCTGCCTTGCCCCTGAGACCCACAGGAGATCCAGGGGCCCCCAGAAGACCTCAGGGCAGCGTTGGCCCTTCTACCGTGGCCACACCTGAGCACTCCCACTCCAGCATGTGGTGCCTTCGGGAATTTTCCTGAACATTTGAGGGGCTGTGGGGAAGGTCCATGTTGTGCCCCCGCTCAGCCCTCCCTGTTCTTTGGGGACCCCTCCCTTTCCAGAACAAACAGCTTGTGCTCCCCTGGATCATAAACAATTGCACAGAGCACCACATCAGACAAAGCTGCTCTGGGACAAGAACGAGACCCTCAGTAGTCATGTCTGAACATAGATGACACCTGAATGTCATCTACCCCATGAAATATTCAAGCCTTGCCTGTCCCAGCCACAGGAGCGGCTGCTTCCTCACTAGTCACGGCAGTACCTGCTCCAGGCCCCTCCCTGCAGACAAGGTTTATTAAGACACTGGATCACAGGCTCATCCCTCCCCCTTCCTGAGAGCATCCATCCAGGGCAAAGCCCCGCCTCCTCGGACCTCACACATCACCCAGCACACGCCCAACACCCCGTAATAAGTCCTTTACAAACCCTCTTCCTGAGCTCCCCGCGGCTCCCACGGTGCCTTCTCCCTGTAGGCAACAAGCAACCGACCGCCCTCTTCACCCACAGGGGCGCTCCTGGTGGTCCTTGCAGGGAGGGCTTTGGCAATGGTGGCCTCTCCGTGGGCCACCGGGAGACAGCCTCCTCCTTCAGACCCTCAGACTGAGGGGCAGAGAGGGGGGAGGACGTGACAGGGACAAGTCTGGGGCTGGTGGCTGTGCCAGCTGACCAGCAGACTGTCTGCCGCTGATATTCCTGTGGTGACAGGGCCCGGCCAGCTGGCTGGGGGAGGTGACCCAGCTGGGGCAGTGGGCAGCCTTGCAGGCTGGACTGGAGGGTGGGGCTCCGGCAGAGAGCTACCAGCCTCCTGCCTCTCCACACGCTGGTCTGGCTCCAGCATTAGATCCATCTGCTCCCAACCTTTGTCCCAGCTGAAAACCAGGCGTCCCTCTGTCCTCAGCACTGGCCTGGACCAGAGGCCCACTGGTCACCGGGGAGCTGAGCCTGTTCAGTTCAAGTAGTGTTTCCCACATGCCTCATCCGTGCTAGGCTCTGAGTTTGAGGCCAGGGAGCAGATGGGAGCCCTGGGGAGCTAGGGGGAAGTAGGGGAGGGTAGGGGAGCCAGACCCGGAAACCAATTCTACCACTTAGTGTGACAGGGCTGTAATAATGGAAGCCCAGAAAGGGCCCTGGGGAGCTGGGGGTGGAGATCTTCCCCCTCCTGGGAGTTCCACAGAAGCTCCCCACAGAGGGCGGACCCAGGCTCTGGACGCCGGGACTGGTGCTCGTCCCACAAGCCCTCAAACGCAGAGCCTCTGGTTAAGACTCCATGCCTGGTGCCTGCCTGTGAGGGTCTCAGGCTCAGGTCCAGGTGCTGAGCCAAGGCAGGGGTGTCTGGGAGGGAGAACTTGGCAGGATCCAGCCTGCCAGCCTGGTGGGCCAGATTCCCTGTCCCGAGACCCACTCACTCACCCCTCCCCGTGGGAATGGCTCTGGCTGCACAACTGCCCCTCCCATCCCCTGGGGGGTATAACTTGGAGATAAAAGGGGTCTGGGCTGAGGCCTTTCACGCGCAGCCAGCCCCTGTCCCCCCACCCCTCCAGTGCACACTCTGAGAAGCTGGCAGCCAGTCCCCAAGCATCCGGGGCCAGGGAACCGGATTAGCGCAGCCCGGAGTCCCGCCAAGAATCTGCCTTCAATCGCTGCCTTCCGGTTTCCCAAACTGAACAAGCCTGGCCTCGCGGGAAACCCAGGCCCAATTTGCCTTAAAATAACTCAGCATCCCAGGGGGTCTTCCGGATAGAGGCAGACCCAACAGCCCTCTCCCCACGTTCAGCATTCCAGGGACCCCACAATTCAATGCAAGGACTGTCCCTCCCCCACTGGGCCCAGGCCTAGGGGGTGTTTTGTAGATTCCATAGGGTTTTCTGCATGGACGATCACGATGCTGGCATATAGAGACTGGCTAGGACCTCCAGGACAAGGTGGGTTGGGAATGGAGACAGTTGACACGTGTCTCCTTCCTGGCCCTCGGGAGAAAGCCATCAGTCTCTCAACGCTCCCTGTGATGTTAGCCGTTGGTTTTCTTGCAGTTTCTTTATCCAATTGCTGAAGTTCCCTCTGTTCCCAAATTGCTGAAAATAAAAAAAATTTTTATCATGAATGAATTTGGTCCCATGCTTTTTGGTATCTATTGGAAACATATGATTTCCTTATCCTTTGTTCTGTTAATGAAGTGAATCACATTGATTGATTTTGAATATTAAACCAACCTTGCATGTCTGGAAAAAAGCCCACTTGGTCACGATTCATCGTCCTTTGTATATATTGCTGATTTGATTTGTTAAAATTGTGTTGAGGATTTTACATCTACGGTCATGAGTGATATTGGTCTGTAATTTTCTCTCTCTCTCTTTTTATAATGTCCTTGCTAAGGTTTGGTATCAGGGTAATTCTAACTGGTTAAAATAATCTGGGACATGCTCCTTCCTTCTCTAGTTTCTGAAGGGGCTTCTATCAGGTTGGGATTATTTCTTCCTTAAGTGTTGGTTGCCTCCCTCTCCAGTACCAGCAAAAGGAGGTCTCTTAACCCTCGTCAGTGGAGAAGGCACCTACTTGAATCTGCCCAGCAAACCCAAGGAAACAACCCTTGCTTATCAAACTCTTCCTGGTCACTTCCCATCACTTGCCTCCCCCCAGAAGCCCCAAACTCCTTTTTCTTATTTTTCGCTAACATGGTATATAAGCCCAAGTTCTAGCCACCCCTTTGGGTTCCTCATGGCTGGATGCGCCCTTATGTACATGCGTGATGCACGTGTTAATAAACTGTTTGTTTTTCTCCTGTTAGTCTATCTTTTGCAGTCTGATTTACGGGGCCCCAGCCCGAGAACCTAAGTTGGGTAACGGAAAATAATTTGTTTTCTTCTCTACGTTGTCATCAGTGGCTCAGTGGTTTCTCCTCCTTCCTGCTATCTCTGGTTCTGCCCTCCTGCACACAGACCAGGTGCTCACCCCCAGGTACGGGGGCTGCTGTGGCTCTCTGCTCAGGCTTCCCTGGAATTCAGTTAATCAACGCTTCCTTACACCCAGCCCTTCTTGGGATCCCCAGAGAAACACATTGTTTTAATTTTTATCCGGCCTTTCCTGTCATTGCCACACGATGTCCTTCTACATCCTAATTGAAAGAAGACGTTTCCCATCAGCTTTTATGTCTGGCTGCCTCTCACCTCCCTGGTCCCCAGCTTGACTCCGTCTAGTTCACGTTCTCCCTGGAGTCCTTCCTCATCCTCTTGCCCCCCTCTTCCCTCCAGCCTCACCTCCTCCAGGCAGCCACAGTGGTCTCCTTAAAACCGGCTCTTCGTTCTCCAGGTCAAAGTCCATGATGGCTTGCCATCACCCCAGGATAAAGCCCGCTGTCCAACTGGCCAGTAAGGCCCTGCGTGCCTGGTGCTTGCCTCCCTCCGTGCCCGTTCCCCCCCACCTCCTACCCCCAGGAATTCCTGCAGGTGGCTGAGCACACCTTGGCAGCTTCCACCTCTGTGCCTTTGTGCACGCTCTTCCCCTGCCTGCAGGTGTTTGCCCATCTCCACGCCAACAGCTGAAAGAGGACGCCCAACCCCTGCTGGCAAACCTGCTGGACGGGGTCCAAGACGGCATTTCCCTTCCTCACACATGCATAAGGTCGGTAATTGTGCCTTTGCTTTATTCCTCCGTGCAAGCTGTGGAAGTCTGGTTGGGTTTTATTTATGGTACACATTCATGTCCTGGGGTGTTTGGGCTCCAGGGGCAAGTTTTCAGAGAGTAAATGAGCAAAGACAAAAACAGATCAACGGCTGACCCAAGCCCCAGGCCAAACCCTAGACAAGGATCGTTTCCTTAAACAAATCTTTGACCTTCACCCAAGACATCTTGAACTTGACACACTTACCTGAAAGGCAAAAAATGATCTGCGAGCAACAGAGGCTGCGGGAGGGGTCCTTTTTGGCTTCAGGTTTTTCTTTGTTTCTGGAAACCCCCTCTCCCTGTCACAGAATGTTAGTGGGTCAGGAAAAAAAAAGGCGTTATTTTGGTGTGGATTCCATCTGCTGCGGTCTGCGAGGTTTTGCTTTACACCCAAGTTTGAACATGAGCATCCTTATGCCAGCTGGAAGTTTCCAGATACTTCTGTGGGAAAGGAGCATTGATGGGATGCCAGGGGATTTGGCCAGAGGGCGCTGCCGCTTGCTCATGTGTGACCTTGGGTGAGTCACTTCTCCCAGAGACTCAGTTTACTTATTTATTTTTGTAAAATGAGGATAAGAATCTCTTGCTGTGAAATTTGAAAGAGAGAATATATGAAATTAATCATGATTATGCCAAAGGTCAAAATAAATATGTTTTATTCAGCTACACTTATGGCTTAAACTGCCTAACACACACACAAGCGCATGCTCGTGCACACACACACAGGGAAATGTGTTAGCCTGTGTAATTAATACATGAAGATGTAGCTTCAGGAACTGTTGGATCCAGGGGCTCCAAGGATGTCATTCGGACTTTCCTTTGTGATGACCTCGTCTTCAGGCAGACTCTTCCCTTGTGGTGGCAAGGGGGCTGCCAGCGGCTCCAGCCTCTCAGCCTAGCAACCCCACTAGAGTTCCAGCAAGTATCCTGGGGCTGACTCTCATCGACTTGCGGGGGTCCCATGCCCATTCCTGGACCACTGACTGTGCCCGTGGTCTATACCATGATGACTGACAAGGCCAGGGTGGGGTACCTGGCCCATCCCTGGAGCTGAGAGATATTGTTAGCCCCCGTCTCCATCTCCCAACCCACATGAACTGCAAGTAGGGGAGGGGTGGTTTCTCAGAAGAAAGTTGGGGTGCTGCTGGCAGAAGGAGGCAAAGGTATTGGGCAGGGGCAGGTGCATGGATGTCTCTATATAGACTGGCCTCATGGCGTCACAGGGAGAGCAAAGCCAGATGACATATGTGACAGTTCTGCCCATAGTGGGTGCTCAGCCACAGTTTAGACTGAATGAATGAATGAATGAATGAATCAGTGAATGAATGAATGAACAAATGGCTGCTGAATTAAGGGAGGAAGCAAAGGCAGAGATGGGCTTGTGGGAGATCAAGATTTGGCCACCCTGAAATATATCTCTTTACCTTGATTGTTTTCTCTGAGGGACATTTGACCTCCCCCACTAACTGCCTAAAGAATTTGACATGGTGTCTCCTTCCTGGAACAGATCTTCTATCATGATGGCTATAAAGATAATGTAGGATAGAGGTTACAATAGCAAAGGCACCAAGCCTCTTTTATCAAAAAACTCTGTCTCTCCCTGACCACATTATCTAGAGATGGCCCCAAAAAGAATTGTCCTCCTGCCCTTTGAAGTCCCAGGCCACTACCTGCCCCCAACACGCTCCTCGCCTTTAGCTGCAGTACTTAAGCAAGCAGCTTAGACAGAGGGACGAGTTGCTCATTTCTGAGCTTCTCCCATGTATACATGTTATTAAACTTGGTATTATTTTCTCCTGCTAACGTGTCTTGTTGATTATTTGGCCAGCCAGAAGAACCTTAAGGAAAAGGGCAGAGGGAGATTCTCCCTCTTCCCCCGACAGGCTTCTCACAGCTGAGCTGTCACAACCTGGGAGACCTGGGTAGATGACAGACCAAAGACGGGTGGCCTGAGACCTGAGGCTGCGGGACAATGGAACTACAAGTCAGCTGTCTCAGGTCTCAAGAAACGGTGGAGACTTGGGGAGTGTGGGGTGTTAAAGGGAAATTGTTCTGGCTCTTGTTAAATATTAAAAACGGAAGGGAAGACTTTATTCGAGACTATTTCATAGAGGAGAGAGGTTGGGCTTAATTCTGAAAACAACAGATGGCTGGGGTTTTACAGCCAGGGAGCAGAGTGAGGGGTCAGAGGAGACATCAACGGTGGGGGCTTTCTGCCACAAGTGGGCTGGGCAGGCCGGGGACAGGGCCCAGGACGAGGCCGAGTGGCGAGGGCTCGGAGGAGCCTGTCTGAAGTTTGGTGGAGGAGGCAGTCGTCAGGAGTCTGTCCCAGCTGCGGAGGAAGCAAACCTTGAGGGCGGGCAGCCAGGACCGGCTACCCCGGCGGAGAAAGCCCGAGAGACAGCCCAGCTGCGGGCTGGCCGCTGTGTTTCCTCAGATGCCCACGAGGGATGGGGAAGGCTCGTGCTTTCTCAAGGTGGGTACACATTCCTTTATGCAAGCCCAGACAGCAGCACCTTTTACGTTATACCATTTTGTTGTGAATACCTGAGTAGAGGTTTACATTTTCTTTTTCTTTTTTTTTTTTTTTATAAATTTATTTATTTTTTTTCTCCCAAAGCCCCAGGAGATAGCTGTATGTCATAGCTGCACGTCCTTCTAGTTGCTGTATGTGGGACGTGGCCTCAGCATGGCTGGAGAAGCGGTGCATCAGTGCGCGCCCTGGATCCCAACCCGGGCCGCCAGCAGCGGAGCGCGCGCACTTAACCACTAAGCCACGGGGCCGGCCCTACATATTCTTTTTCTAATTCAAATAACGTACATCTCCTCTTTAGCACTTGAAGGATGCGGCTTCACGCGGGCAGCATTTCCCTTCAGGGACCTTCGTTCTCTGCCTCAGTCTCTTCCTGGCTCCTGTCTCTCCAAGGCCCTCCTGGCTCAGCTCCTGTCCCTGAACAATGACACTGTTCTCCCGGGGAGGGAAAGACCAGCCCGGCAGCTTTATCTGGGTGTTCTGTGTTGGGCCGTGTTGCACCCGTCTGTCTGCTGGCACGCGTCGCTGCAGCTCCTGGCGGCACCCCCTCTCACACATGCCTGGTTGTCTACCGAGAGGGGCCTGAGTCCAGGAGGAGTCAGGACACTAATGAGAGTCCCTTTTTCTTCTGCCAGTCCTCTGTGGTGTGGCCTGGGGCAAGTCCTCCACCTCTCTGGCCTGGAGCTTCCGAGACTGTGGGATGGCAGGAACCTGGGAGGACAGGGCAAGGGAGTGGAGACCAACCGGGAAGCCCTGGGCAGAGACGCCCATTGAGCCATCCAGCCTCAGCCTTCCAGGGCTGGATCTTGGGGCCCCCCGTGTCCTTCCCTGGCACACGTCAGCTGGAAAAGTGGGCTCAGTTGGGGACATCCTCGTAGCCACCAGCAGAAGCCAATTGGGAGGATTTTAAGAGGGGGAGTGCAACATGAGCTCTGGGGCCCAGACCCCCACGTGTGGGCAGGGGAAGGGTCTGGTCCCTGCAAGCCAGTCCTGGGAGACAGTCAGGTTTGCAGGCTCAGGAAGCCCAGGGGTGGGGGTGTCAGTGCTGTGGCGGGGCTGTGGGAACAGCTGCAGGGACCTGAGGCTGCAAGGCAAGTGGGTGAGGCTCCCACCCCCTCTGCCCTGGCCCTGCCCTCCGAGGGCCTCCCTGCTGGGCCTCAGCCTGGTGAGGGCCCTGCCTTGGTCTCCCATCCTGGACTGGAGCCCTGGCTGCCTCCTCACCATGAGCCAACCCCTTCCTTCCTTCTCCCTCCCTCCATCCCTCCCCCATCTTACCTGCATGGCCACCTTCCACCTGCAGCCCTGCCTTTCTGGGCCTCGGGCTCCTTACAGGTACAGTACCTACATGTAAACCGGGCTGATGTCACCTTGTCGCAGGGATTAAGCCAGCCCCTGGCTGCAGAGCCTCTGGAGCAGTGTGTCTGGTACCTGGTGGGGCCTGGTGCACAGAGGTGGAGTGAGTGGGTGTGTGGGGGCATGGAGTGAAAGCCCTGGCACCAGCGCAGCCATCACAAATACACGTGTGTTCACGTGCACCTGTCTGGGGAGCAAGACAGATGAACGCCGGCCTCCCTGTTGAAGAGGTGGCTCCTTCTCAACAAGGTTTTTCAGGCAACATGTTGGCCCGACAGCGCTGCGATGGAAATCTTGGAGGAAATGATGTGGATGGGAGGGTTGGGTGTGACAAATGTGGCTGAGTTTTCTGTGGTCAGACAGGAGACAAGGGGAGGGGATGGTCGAAGGAAGCCGCTTGTAAAAATATGCTCTATTTCCCACCAGTCGAGTCACAGGCCCTGTCCCACCTGGCTGGTCCCCAGCAGCATCCCATGTCCCCTGCTCTGCCTGACGGCTGAGCCCTGCTTGGCCACCCTCCCCGCCCTCCCCTCTGACCTCACTTGGATCGGAGGAAACCGAGGACTAACTTCGGGGGCCGCTCTCAGTGCTGGAGACGGCGAACTGGAACCCGCGTCTGACTCACTCTCGGGCTTGGGCAGCCCCTGCGCTGCTCCCAGCTGCCAGCTGACAGGGTTGGCCCAGATGTTCCGCTTTAAAAATTTTGAAATCCATGGAATCTCTTTCTCCAAACAATCTTGGGTGGAAGTCCAATATGTAGCAATGATATGGAAGCATTTTAAAATTTTCTCATCAACTGGTACAAAAATTCCCTTTACAAGGAGGGAAAAATGCCACAGGGAGCCAGCTGGGGCAGGGGTGAGATCCCCAAGGGCTAGAAAAAGGCACAAGAGATGGGCAGGTCCTAGTGTCCCTGCTAGATCTTCTGTCCTGATGAGCAAAAACATCTCCAGGGGGCTGGAGACAGTCCTCGTGGGTCCACGTTTCCGCGTGTGTTGTGAGCAAGGCCCCGCTGCTCTGCGTTCAGATTCTCTTTTCAAGCATTTTGTACAGTGATGTACTAGTTCCCGTGGTCGCCATAACGAGTTACCACAAACCGAGTGACTTAAAACAAAAGAAATTTATTCTCTCGCAGTTCAGGAGGCCAGAAGTCTGACATCGAGGTGGGGGCAGAGCCGCGCTCCCTCTGAAGGCTCCAGGGGAGGGTACTTCCTGCCTCTTCCAGCTCCTGGTGATGGCCGGCATCCTCGGCCTGTGGCAGCGTCCCCCACTTCTGCCTCCATCATCACATGACTGTCTTCTCTCTGTGCGTCTCTGTCCAAACTTCCTCCTTCTTATAAAGACACCAGTCATATTGGACTAAGGGCCCACCCTAGTCCAGTGTGACCCCATTTTAACTTGGTTATGTCTGCAAAGACCCTATTTCCAAATAAGGTCACATTCACAGGTTCTGGGTGGACATGGCTTTCTGGGGACACTGTTCAACACAGTATAAGTGACAGCAGGAAATATAGAGCCCCTCTCTCCCTCCAGAGCAAAGGGCAGGCATGCCTACTGCCTCCTATAGAAGATTCAGGCTCTCTGAGTTCCAGGTTCCTCTCCTGTAACACAACCACCGAGCACGCAGGTGCTGTCCGGCCCTCTTTGTGTTGCCCTATGGGAATCAGGGCTTGGTGAACTGGTGCCTAAGAATGCTGGGACTTTGCTGCTGCCACGGCCAGGAGTCGTAAACGGTCCTTTGTTTCTGACCCAGGCGCCTCGTGTCTTCTGCTGGCGTTCTTGGACCCGGGGCAGGCTGCCCTGTAGGCTTGCAAGTCGGGTAAACCTCCCACCTTCCCAGTTCCCGGTGGGGTGGAACCTGGGGCTGAGCGAACGGCTCAGGCTAATACAGAGGGGGGTGTGCAAATCGGGGGTGAAACTCAAGGAAGAAAGAGAAGAGAGGCAGCAAGGCTGCAAGGAGGAAGGAGAGGATGCCCTACGGAGGAGGGACTGGGGGAGGAGGTGTCCGGGGAGGCGGCCCCCTTGCTGGCTGAGTGGTGGGCAGTCCAAAACCCCTCGGGGCTCCCGCCAAGTCTTATCAAGCCCTCACTCTCACTAGTGCTTTGTGCAGGTGGACGGAGGGTGGGGGGCTGGGTGGGAGTAGAGGAGGAGGGGGATTGGAGAGGCTGAGAAGGGGCTGGGATCTGCCTCCAGGTGCGCACGGGCATGGAGTGGGCCCCCAAGGCTGGTGGACCAGAGAAGAGCTGGCATCTGGCTTACATCTGACTTGGCTCTGAGGCGCTGTTCTGCTGCAAGTAAGTTGGGCCCCAGAGCTGCCTGCTCCCTCCCCACCTGGGACCCCCAGAGCTCCAGGGGTATGATTTGGACCCAGTGGCCTCTGTTTGACTCTGATGTTCTGGGGTTCAGCAGAAGATCTCCCTGGGGGCAGGAATGGCTGCTATGGCTCCAGCCCTTTCCCAACGCCTCCCACTCGCTTCCTCACTGACTCCATAGAGTTGCTGAGTTTGTCCCAGACTGGCTACTGGATGTGAAATGCTCTGACAAACATTCAGAGCAGAAGATGGAAAACCGACACCAGGAGAGGGCATGGCTAAGTGCAAAGACCCAGTGGAAGCCACGAGTTCTAATTCTGCCTCTGTGAGCCTGTCACTTCGTCTTTGAAATGAGGATGAAATGAGTGTCTGGCCCGCGTCCAACTCAGTGAGGGCATGGACTGTAGCCGTGCACAAGCCTTCCACTCATATGATGGTCGTGAGGAGTAAATAAACTAATCAAGGCAAAGCGCTCTGTAGTCAGGCCTCCCATCCCTCCCCCCTTCAGGACCTGAAGATCTCCCCACCATTCCCCGCCCCCCGCCCCACGCAGCAGAGGCCAGGGCTGGGCAGACGGCGTCTAGCCACCTGGAGGAGACGCAGGAGGTAAGACTCTCGTGGGGGAGTGGAGAGGGTGGTCCATGCACAGGGCTCTCTGCTGACCAGTGCTCCTGAGGGTCCAGGACCACAGCCCCGGACCCTGGGAGGGGGCAGAGATCGGTGATGGAACTGGGAGAGCGCTGCAGGTGGGCCCCCTGGGGTGACAGCGCCTGAACCCAGAGGGCTGGCCAGTGTTCTCCGGGATGCTGTGTCGCCTGACTCTCTGAGCCTCACTTCTTCCAGCTGTAGATTGGGGTAACAGCCTCTCCCACGTGGGCGAGGAACCCGTGCGGGGTGCCGGGGTTTTATGAGGCTGCCGTGTGCCCCAGCCTTGGTGCCAGCCCTGCGGCCCCTTCCCAGGCCCCTCCTCACTGGACCCTGGCGTCATCTTCCCTCTGGGCTGTGGTCCTGGGACTTGACTTACCTGCTCCTAAACCCCCAGCCCCCACCCCGGGCCTGGGTGGGTGAGGGGACGTGTGCAAAGGAAGGAGGAGAGAAAGGGAGAGAATATTTTGGTCAAAGTTTGTTGAATAAAATAAAATGTAAAGACGTGAGCAACCTAGGCAAGCGTGTGAAATGCTCACATGGAAGCTGGGCAGGGAAAGCCTGGACCACGGGCAGGAGCGGAGCCTCGTCTTGTTCTCCGTGTGCCTGAGGCCCACCAGGACCCAGCGTGGGGCAGGTGCTCCGTAAAGACTTCTCGAATGAAGGACGACTGAAGGGGAGGGCTCGACCCAGACTTGGGGTCAGCCAGATCTGGGTCCATACCCTGGCCCTGCCCCAGTGAGCTGTGTGACCTTGAGCAAGTCATTTACCTCCCTGCTCCTCAATTTCCTCATCTGTTAAGTGGGGAGAGTAATCAATACTTTGCAAGCGTTGAGGTGGTTTGAGATAAATGAGAGCAAAACTGGGTGGCACAGCACCCGGCATATGGCAGGTGGTGGTCCTTTGTTGCTGTTGTCCCCCTGGTCTGTCCAGAGGACTTGGGTGGCTCTGAGCCCTGGACACTGCACTGCCCACAGGGCCTTCTGGTGAGGGGTCTTGGGGTGTATCTTGTTACAACCCCCTTCCCCACTTATAGACTTCTTCCTGGGCTTGTTGGCCTCTGAGCATCCGGGAGTAGCTTGATTGCTTCTAGAGATGGTGGGCTCACCACTCCCAGCTGCCACCTGAGCTCTCATTGTGGGGTTCAGGTTAGAGAAAGATCTTTCTCGTCTACCTCCCTTGTCCTCTCTGCTGCCTCAGCTAGACTGTCCATCTAGGGCCTGGGTTCTTGGAGGCCGGAGCCTGGGTGCCTCAGTCTGGAACAGAATTAAGGCAGGAAGATGGATACAGAACACACTGAAGTCGGTTAGGAAAAAACCCTGCCAATTCTTACTCCATTTGCTTTAAAAGCTGGCCTTGATCTTTCCATGGTGCGTTTTTTTTGTACCCTCCACACTGTCCCTGCCTAGAAATCTCCATCTCGTCCTCCAGGACCAGCCGCAGGTACACAGCCACCTCTGAGAAGGGCTCACAGCCTCTGTGTCTGCCACCTGCCACCTCACTGTGGCCGTCAGGTAGGAGCAGGTCGAGAATGGAGCAGCCACCCACCAGTGGGGACTGTCGGGCCCTGGGGCAGGGCTCTGTCTCAGCTGCTGTGGTTCCTTGCTGCAGCAGTGTCCCCGCCCCGGCTTCCTCGGAGGGTGGGCTGTGGAGGGGACCGCTGCCCCCAGCCCCTCCCAGCTTCCCACAGCTGCTTCCGGCCTTGGCTGCCTGCAGGAGCCCAGCCCTCCCCGGTCCCCCAGGAGAGGCACTGGCCCGTGTTCCCCGGCTGGCCCGCCCGGGGGGCTCAGGGGCCTTTGTATGCGGCCCCGAGGGAGGCCCGGAAGCAGGAACATGCCCCCCTCCCTGCTTGCCCCTCGGAGCATCGGCGAGACAGGGAGGCCGGATGTCTAGTTCCTGGATCCCTGCGGGTGGCTTGGCTGTGACCCTGGGTGGCCCTGGCGCTCGCTGAGCTTTCTCTGCCTCGGCCAGCCAGGGCCTGGGACAAATTCAGTCGCAGCTCGCAGCACTCTTATACTGTCACCGTCCCAGCCCAGTTTGCGACCCACAAGTAGTGCTCAGAAAACATTTTTTGAACAACTGTGCAAATGTGATTGCATGTTTCCGGTGCCCATCTCTCCCAGAGCCAGACAGGAACTTGGTGAGAGGATTTGTCTGATTTATTTCTTCTTCCTCAGCCCCAGCCCAGCCCAGCCCAACACTGAGAACACGAGGGACGCTGAGCCCACGGACGAGCGGATGAGTAAGTGAGCGGATAAATGACTGGAGATGCCCAGGCTGGGCCCCCCGCTATCCAGCCAGGGCCAGCGGGAGCTCTCGGCCTCCTGGAGCTGGCTGCCTCCCTCCGGCCCTCGCCCTCCTCCCGTCTGGAAGCAGAGATGGGCGTCCCCCGGGTGGGGCCCGGGCCTCTGAGATAGAAAGAGGTTCTGAGACATGTGGATCTTGACAAACCATCCCTCCTCAGCCTCCAATCCGCGTGGCTGGTGGAGGGGACACGTAATTTAAAACTTTCTCGAGTTAAATGGAAACTTCTGGCAGGCAAAGAGAAATAAATAAGCATTTAATGAAGTCCAGGAGCCCAGCCGTTTGATCTGCTGCTGTTCTGGGAAGAGGCAGGAGCGGCTTTGGACCAGGGAACAGTGTGTCCCCCCAAGTGGGCCTGCTTGGCAGGCCAGCCGGGGAGACGGGCTGTGAGAGGCGATAACGGTGGTGGCTGGTCACCACCTGTGCCTGCTGTCTACGCGTTCTCCTCTGACCCTCCCAATGTCCCCATGTATAGGTTAGGAAGCCACTGGCCGAGACCGTGGACCTGGATCTGTAGAATGCGTGATTGGTCCCCAGGGTGGCAGGAACACCGGTGGGGAGACCCGAGGGCTGTCAAGTTTACGTCAGCAACGTCACAGAGGATGACGTCTGTCATAGGAGGCCGACACCAACAGGAGCGGAGTGCTACCTCCGGTGGGAACGTCAACTTCGACGAACTTGCTGGAGGCCTATTTGGCGGCACATTCTAGGAAGTGAGCTGACTCAACAATTCCACGGCTGGAAACCCAGGCTGAGGAAGTATCTGGAACTTCGGAAACCCTCACACTGTTCGTCAGAGCATTCTGCGTCGTAAGAAAACAGGCTCCGGGGAAATAAATGCTCAACCAAAATGAATCGTGCAGGATGACACGTCCTTTCTCTGGAATGTGATGCAACCATTAGAATTAGGTTTACAGTTTTTAAAGACATGGGAAAATGCTTATGCAATCATATTAAATAAAAAAAAACCCCACTAAGATTCAAAATATTATATGGGATATCATCAAGATGGTGTCAAGGGCAGAGGTTAAGAAAAGACCCAAAAGAAACACACTCACTTATCAGTGATGATCTTTGGATCCTGACAATACAGAAGGTTCCTGTTCTTTCTAGTTTTCCAAATTAGCGTTTTCCAACGCCCGGTGATAAATGTGTATTATTTTGATAGTGGGAGAACATGTAATTGCAGTTACTCTGTGGCCCAAGAGTGGCTGCACATCAGATTGTAAGAACCACCGTCTTGCAGCATGTCCAGAATACGAGGATCGAGTCGGGTCTGCCGCAGTCTCCCGCCGCAGCACCGCGATGCCGACGGAGAGTGACAGCCGCAGCCAAACGTTTTCAGATGATCTCCGCGTGGCTCACACGCTCGGGATCTGCTGCCATCTCAGGGAGCCTCTTCCTTCCCTGCTCCCGGCCCCTAAACCTCCTGCCAGCCCCCTGGTCTGTGCCTCCTGGGCTCCCCGCTCCATCCCACTCAGTTCACATCGAGCAAACCTCTCTGTCTTCTGTCTGTCTCGGCCCATTTCACAGATCTTGGTGCTGCAGGAAGCTTAGAGACCTGGGTGGGAAGGCAGGTGGATTGCACATAATTATATTGTAATAACTGTTTCTATTTTGCTTTTAATCCCTGGTCACATCGAATCTTAAAAAAAGCAGCCCAGGGGCTGGCCCGGTGGCGTAGTGGTTAAGTTCACATGCTCTGCTTCGGTGGCCCGGGGTTTGCTGGTTCAGATCCCGGGCGCGCACCGACATACCGCTTGTCAAGCCGTGCTGTGGCGGCGTCCCATATAAAGTGGAGGAAGATGGGCACAGATGTTAGCCCAGGGCCAGTCTTCCTCACAAAAAATAAAGCACCCCACCCCTTCAAAGCCAGCCTTTACAGCGAGTGTCTTCTGGGGTCCTCATCTCCTTCAGGTGCTAAGACCTACCCTGGCTTGACCTGCCTTAGCCTCCCGCCTGGCTCTGGCCTCCCCCCTCCGCTCCTCTTTCCTGCCGCAAGGCAGCTTTCCAGCAGGCGCTGTTGGCTCTGAGCGGAGCCCTCGCCCCCATCTTCCCACCACGCTCCCCTCCCCTTTGCTAGATGCCTCCTTTTTGCCTCCTGGTCTCGGATGAAAAAGCGCCTCCCGTGGGAAGCCCTCTCCATCCGTGGTGGCATCAACTGAGTTTCCCTCCAGGCCTGGTCACGGGGAAGGAAGCGACTTTCTGTAGCTAAGCTGTTCAGGACGGGCTTGTTCCTGGGCCCCAGCTCCGCGAGCCCACGGCTCGGGGTTTGTTGCTCGTTGTACCTTCTGTGTGGGACATGGTGCCGGGCACACGGTAGGCGCTCAAGATACTCTGCAGGACGAGCCCCAGGAACAGACTGAAGATGAGCTCTGCTCCCACGGATGGGCTGACAAGGATGCACCCAGGCGAGATGGTGACTCTGCAGGGTCCCTTTGACGGGGTCCTTGGTTTTTGTAGATGAGTGAGCAGGATTCCTGGTCGAGGGATCCTGGCTCCAGACTGAGCCACTCAGTCTGTGGGGCCTCAGTGTGCTTTTCTGTGAAATGGGCCCAGTGAACCCTGTCTTGTCTAGTGAGTTAGAAAACCTACCCTCCTCCTCCTGTGCATCTCCCTTACTGTCACACGGCTACCACATCCACAATGCTCTGACACCAGACGTGGGGGGTTTCCCCACACCAAGCAATTCGGTGATACCACCCGGGTGTCTTGCAATTCAGCTCAGTTCTGACACTCTCTACCTGGAGATGGCGTCAGATCCTGCAGGTAAAGGGCTCAGTCCCATAAGACCGACCTCCACTTCAGATGCTAATGGCAGGTAGTATGTCCCCAGGTTCCCCGCACTTCTGTCTGTCTTGGCTACAAATCAGAGACTCCCATGACGTCCTCCCCCTTGGGATGCGATTACTTCCTAGAACAGCTTGCAGAACTCAGGGAAACACTTCCTGAGGTTTACCACTTTATTAAAGGAGATGATGAGGACACAGATGAACAGTCACGTGAAGAGATGTATAAGGCGAGGTCTGGGAGGGTCCCCCGCGCAGACGCTTCTGTCCTCGTGGAGTTGGGGTGCATCACCCTCCCTGGACATGGGTGTGTTCACCAGCCTGGAAGCTCCCCAGACCTTGTACTGTTGGAATTTTACAGAGGCTTCCTCATGTAGATGTGATCCATCATTAACTCCATTTCCAGCCCCTCTCCCCTCTCTGGAGGATGGGGGGGTGGGCCTGAAAATTCCCAGCTTCTAATCCTGTCTTGGTCCTTCTGGTGACCAGGCCCCACCCAGGAGCCATCGAGGAGCCCACCTGGAGTCGCCTCATTAGAGCAAAAGATGCTCCCAGTGCTCTTATCACTTAGGAATTCACAAGGGTTTCAGGAGCCCTGTGCCAGGAACCGGGGGCAGAGACCAATACGTATTTTCTATTATCCCACACCTACCTCAGAGTGGCGGTGTGGTCGACTCTGAGAGCAGGGGTGGGGTGGCTGTGGTCCACACCAGCCAGATACGGTTTGGCTGGATGATATGTGTGTATGTGTGTGTGTGTGCGCGCGCGTGTATGCACATGCCTGTGTGCAGAGGTGGATGTCATGTATCTGTGAGGATCTAGCCCGCTAAGGCCCAGTCTGGGGTGTGTCTGTCCTCTCTCCTGCTTGAGACTTTCTGAGTCCTGGCCTTTCCGGGGCTCAGCAGAGAGGCCAGGCTGGGCCCTCCCTCTGTCCCCCTCCCCAGGCCGGGGCCCTTGGCACCACTTGGCTTAGGGCAGGGTTGGCCTGTCTGCTTGGAGGGCCCTCCCATAGGCCCTGCTCTCACCGCCTGCAGCCCTAGCAAGGAGGCTTGGCTGGGCTGTGAAATCCAGGGCAAGTGTGGCACTGACTCTTAGCTTCCTTAACTCAGCCCATCTGGCCTGATCATTTCCTCCCTCCGCCCTTGTCTAGCCTGGAGCCATTGGAGCCAGCAGGGAGAGAGAGGATACGGAAGTGAATGGTGGTCCCCAAACAGGGCCACTGGATGGACTTTCTAGGCTCCTAAAAACCCATTCACCCACCCATCCATCCATCCATCCACCCATCCACTTGTCTATCCACTTGTCTATCCATCCATAATCCACCCATTCACCCATCCATCTATCCATCCGTCCATCTATCCATCCATCCATTCATAATCCGTCGTCCATCCGTCCACCTGTCTGATGCCTGCTCTGTGGAGCCCCACTGGGTGCTGTGGACACAGGGGTGCCAGTCTGGCCCCTGACCTTGGGGAGCTCATGGTGGGATGGGGAGACGGAGGCAGACAGGGCCCACCTCAGTGCCAGCTGATGAGTGCTGTGGTGAGGGGTGCCCAGTGAGGCTGGGCTGTGACTCCTGGACTTGCTAGGATGGTGGAGGATGTGGCTGGGGGATTCGAGTGGGAGATGAGGCAGGAGAGGCTGTGGGGCCTGCCCTGGAGGGTCCCCAATGCTGGCTGAGGAGTCTGGGGGCCTTTAAGAAAAGCTGATATCAATTCCCATGTGACAAAATTCACCCTCTTAAAGTGGACAATGTGGTTTCTACTACAGTCACAAGGTTGTGCAACCATCAACACCATCTAATTCTAGAACATCTTCATCTCCCCAAAGAAACTCTGCACCCATTGCAGTCACTCCCGTTCTCTCCTCCCCCAGCCCCTGGCAACCGCCAATCTGCTTTCTGTCTCCGTGGATTTGCCTATTCGGGACATTTCATGTAAACGGAAACGTATTACGTCTGGTCTTTGGGGCTGGCTCCTTTCCCTTGGCATAATCTTTTCACGGTTGGTCCATGAGGTGGCGTGCGTCAGCACTCCGTCCCTTTGTATGGTTGAATACTATTCCATTGCGGGGACAGACCACATCTTGCTTTTCCACTCATCAGTGGATGGACATTTGGTTGTTTCTACTTTTTGGCTATTGTGAATAGAGCTGTTACACATTTTTCGTGTGGACATGTGTTTTCTATTCTCTTGTCTGTATACTTGGGGGTGGAGTTGCTGGGTCACACTATAACTCTAGGGTTAACTCTTTAAGGAACTGCCAGGCTGTTTTTCAAAATGACTGTACCATTTTACATCCCCCCAGCAATGTATTAGGGTTCCAATTTCTCCACATCCTCGCCAACACCTGCTAGTGTCTTTTTTCTGTCTTTTTCTTTTTAGCATAGCCATCCTAGTGGGGGTGAAGTGGTACCTCATTACGGTTTTGATTTGCATTTTCCTGACAACTAACGATGTTGAGTGTTTTGTCTTGTGTTAATCGGCCGCCTGTGTATGTTCTTTGGGGAAGCATCTCCTCAAACCCTTAGTTTACTTTTTAATTGGGTTGTTTTCTTTAATTGTTGAGTTGTAGTAGTTCTTCATATACCTTGAAGCACAAAGGTTTTAATCTTGATGACGTTCAACGTATCTATTTTTTTCTTCTGTTGCTTGGGCTTTTGGTGTCATATATAAGAAACTATTGTGGAATCCAAGGTCATGAAATTTGTGCCTGTTTTCTTCTAAGAGTTGTATGATTGCAGCTCTTTCGTTTAGGTCTTTGATCCATTTTGAGTTAATTTTTGTATGTGGTGTGAGGTGGGGTCCAGTGTCAGCCTTTTGCACGTGGATGTCCAACTGCGCCAGTGCCATCTGTTGAAAAGATGGATTGAACGTCTATATGTCTTTCCTTACCCCCACCTGGGGGTCCTGGAGGTCTCTGCCACTCACCAGTCACATGACCATGTTCACTTCCCCTCGGTCCCCTGTCCACAGGGTGAGCAGACAGAGCAGTAACTTGGAGGATGGTGGCGGGAAGGGGACAGTAGTTCGGCTGGCTGAAGCATCCAGAAACTTCGCTCCTGCATTGGCGGCCCTGTCCCCACCCACCTGATGTCCCATCCCCACCTCCATTGTTGGGCCTCCCCAGGTGGGTGTGCTACCTTCTCCCCCTTGGCCGCGAGGTGGCAGCAGAGCCCCACCAATCCCATCTTGGGCCACCCAGGGACCGGGGCTGGAGAGCTGACGGCTCATCCTGGAGGCTGCTCAGAGAGTTTGGGTGGGCGCCATCCAGGACAGGTCTGGAGGAAGAAAGCCCCAGGCATGGGCCCTGCGGGGACAGAGCTGGAGCGTCCTCACCTGCACCCTCTCAGCATCCCCCCGGGGTTCACCATTCAGCGCAGCAGCAAAACCCTTCCTGCTGTGTGCAGGGCTCTGTGTGGGGAACAGAACTCCCATGGCATTGGACCGCAGCGTAGGGCCCAGCCCCGGGGCGGTCCAGGCTGTGAGAGGGAGGCCCGGGGTGAGTGAGCCTAGGGGAGGTGTCTTGCTCAGCCTGATGGTCAGGGAAGGTTCCCAGGTGCTTTGACTCAGTCCTGGAGCACAGGCCCAAGGATGGGGAGTCAGTGGGGACAGCCGCCCTGGGGGGAGTGTGGGAGGTTCAGGGTCAGCCTAGGGTGGGGGCTGCATACCCCAGCTCAAGGGCTCCCAATGGCAGTTCCTACACTCAGGACCAGGACCTGATTTGGGGGGCCCAGTGCAAAGTGAATCTGAGGGGCCATTGTTCAAAAATGGTTAAATTTACAGATGGCGACAGCAGAGCATAAAACCAAGCTCGGGCCCTTCCGAGCCTGGGGACCTGTGCGACTGCCCAGGCCGCACACCCAGAAGCTGGCCAGCTCCCACCCCGTGGTGGTAAGGAGACTATGTGCAGAGTACACTGCCCACAAAGCCTCCTCCACTGCTCTGCATGCTCACAGTGCCCCCTGATGGGCAGATGGAGAATGACGGGGGCTGTCCGTACACCCATTTTACAGATGAGGAAACTGAGGCTCAGGGAGGGGAAGGACCTCAGGGGGACCACCACCTCTTCCATCTCCTGGGGCTTCCTCCCGAGAGCCATTATCACCACCCAGGAGCCCGGGTTGGGCCCTCAGAGTCCCAGGCCGGGTCCCGACCTGCTAGCTGTGTGGTCTCGGGCTGCCTTCTGGGCTCAGATCCCCAGTTTCCTTACAGGATGTGGGGGGCACTCCATGAGATAAGGCAAGTAAGGAGCCCGCACTGAAATGTTCAACAAATAATGATGATGAGAAACATGGATGTAGTCGGTTAAACAAACGGTAACTGGCTCGTTCCCGTCACCCTGAGACCCTGGACGGCCCCGGATTCTGGGGAGCAGGTTTCCTGGTTGTTGACGCCAACTGCTCCCTCTCAAGCGTCAATGGGGCAGGTGAAGAGCCCTGCGGCCAGCAGGGGGCGCCGTCGCCCCATCCGAGTGCTGGGAGCCTGCGAACCAGGCTCCAGGCCGCAGCCCTGGGCAGGGCTCTGGGGGGCATGGACCCCGCCGCGTCTGGGGCTCCAGGTCCTCTCAGCGCCCCCACATCCCGCTGGGGCCCCGCCCTCCCCGGGCCTCTGCGTTTGACCAAGGGGGGCCAGGCGTTTATTCAGGAGCAGTGTGGGCCCTCCTGTCCCATTCCCGGACTCGGCGGGGCCACACCCTCCTGTGCCCCCTCACCTGCCGGCACCTTCCCACCTTTCCCCGGGCTGGAGCTCGGGCAGGTGCTGGACGTGGGGCTGTGTACAGAGGCGCTGCCACCGCCCAAGGTCCCCGTGTCACTGTCCTGGGGCTGCGGTAACAAATTGCCACTAACTGAGAGGCCTCAAATGATAGAAATTCATTCTCTCTCAGTCTGGAGGCAGGAAGTCCAGAATCGAGGTGTGGGCAGGGCTGTGCTCCCCACGGAGTGTCTAGGGGAGGACGCTGCCCGCCTCTTCCAGCTCCCGGGGGCTCCAGGCCCTCCTGGGCTTGCGGCCGCGTCCTCCAGTCTCTGCTCCGTCTTTGCACGGCCCCCTCGTCTGTCTTCTCCGCTTACAAGGACAGTGGTCATGGATTCAGCCCCACCAGATAATCCAGGATGCCAATACTCTTTGTTCAAATAGGGTCACGTTCACGGGTTCTGGGGTTTAGGACTTGGACGTTCATCTCATTGCAGTCCCCAAACCAGCCAGGGCAGAGCCGGCCCGAACCCAGGAGCCCGGCCCATCCCCGTGCCCCTGCTGCCTCCTCAGGGGGCCTCGCCTGGCCCGAGGAGTGGGGGCCTCTGTCCTGAATCACCTCCCCACGAGCATTGGCAGATTCCCACTCCAGCCCCCTGGACCCCCAGTTCTCTGGGCTCCCCTCCCCCCTCCCAGGGTCTGGCCGGGGCCTCTAGTCCCCTTCACCAGCCCAGGCCTGTGCGCGGCTGGCAGCAGAAGGCTTGCTCAGGGAACCCATGACTGAATATCACCATCCTCCTCCTTGCCTATCCCCGGTTGTCGCCAAGGCTCGGCTCACACACTGCCTCCCCCTGGAAGCCCTCTCGGGCCCCACCCTCTGGGCTCCCTCTCTCCCACCTGGACCCTTCCAGGCTGTGACTCTCAGACTGGGTGCTCCTCCAGGCAGGAGTGAGTCTGGCCCCCGTGCCCCTGGTCCTGGGGAGATGCTTGGAGGATGCCCAAGGAGTGAGGGGCCCACCAAGGCCTGAGGAGGTGTGCCCGCCGCCTGCCCCTGTCTCCTCTTCCAGGCGGCCTGCTCCCTGCCAGGCTGACGCCCCCAATTCGCCATGGGGATAGGGGGTGGGTGACAGCCTTCCTGCCACCTGAGGCCACCTGCAGTGGTGTTGGCAGCCCGCCCAGCAGGGAACTGAAGGACCTCTCGGGGCTGGAACAGAAAGGGTCCCTGCTGAATGCTTGATGAGATCAAATGGGGTCTGCAGGCCAGGCTGGAAGACTCGGTGACTGGGCCCTCCCAGGAGCCTGAGTGGGGTTCACACACGTCCCTCAGTCACGCTTGTGTGTGTTTGGAGGGGTGAGGGGGAGCCATGGGCTTTGCCCCAGGAAGACCCGAGCTCCTCACTGGCATTCAAGGCCCACCTCGAAGTGGACCTCTGGACCTCTGAGACACCCGGGGGGCACCTTCACTCTGGGGACAGCATGACCTGGGAACTCCTGGCCAGACCGGCCCCCATGTGCCCCGGAGCGGGCAGGGCACTGCTTCTCTCAGGAGGGCTGGGGCGGGCCCCTGGTGCCTCCGTGCCGGCCCCCACGGCTCCCGCCACAGACTGGGTCCAGGTCGGGGGACGTCTATTTATGGAGCAAAACTGAGAAGAGCAGGGGGATGGGCTGACGGGAGGAAGGCCCCTGGGGGGAGTGGGGGAGGTGGGGCGGCCTCCGGGCCCCTCCCTGACCCTCCCAGCAGTGGGCAGAGGCTGGGGGACAGTAGGTGCCTTCCTCACGCTCCCACAGTCCCAGGGCCTCTGTCCGGCACGGTGCCACCCTGGAGTCCCGCCCTACAGGCGCTCACGGCTCACGGTGACCAGGAGGGGAGCCAAGAGCTGCAGGAAAGAGTCGCAGGTGGACACGTGTGCAGAGCCCGGGCGGGCAGGAGAGGGCGAGGGCAGTTCTCCCGGGGCAGGAGGAAGGGACGCTCAGGAAACCCTTCTTTGAAGAGGACTGAGCACACAGAGCCTGGCACGGAGAACGTGCTCCTTGAAACGGGTTAAACTTAGATGCTCATTTAAATTTAAGGGGCGGAGGGAGGCGGCCGTCCAGCTTTCACCCCTGTGATGGACTCCATTCTCCAGGCTGCAGGGACGGCTCAGGCCTCTCACACTGAAGGGCCCCCCGGGGCAGAGGAGCCTCGCCCTCCAGGCGCCCGACCGCTTCCTGGCCCGTGTAGCGGCCTCCCGCCCGATGCCTCCTCCGGGCAGGCCCACGCTACCGTGTGTCCTGGGCATCAGGTGGTCAGCACGGGCCCGGACACCAACCAAACATCCCCAAGAGTGGTCCCCGAGTCCCGGCTGCAGGGCACGCTCACCCCGGAGAGCGGCGTGCCTGGGCCCCGGGAGATGGATTCCTGAGACAAACGGTGGGGAGGGGGCAGGGCCGCCCTGAGCTGGTGGCCGGAGCGGGCTGTGGGGCCTGAGGTCAGAGAGGGTTCTACTGCGGTGCCACTCCGCACTGGCCATTGTCTTTGGGAAGTTTTCCTGAGCGTCTCGGACCCTCAGTTTGCTGCTCTGTGAAACGGGGCAGCGCGGGGCCTGTGTGGGCAGTGGGTTAAGTGTGATGCGGATCTGGCCCCGTCAGTGCTCAGCCAGTGCACTGTCCCACCTCCTCCTGCATCTTCCCTCCCCTCTGCCCCCTCTTCCTCCCGTCCTCCTATTCCTCCTGTCCCCGCTCCCAGGCCCTTGTGATCCCCTCCCTCCAGCCTTCCCCGAGAAGGGCAGGTCAGGGCGCCCTGTGACCCCAGGCACTCAGTGGGACTCTGTTGGTGGCGAGCACGGGCCCCCCTCTGTGCCTCTGCCCACTCAGTGTTCTCTTCTTTGTGTTCCCTTCTTCTCCTTCTCTCCCTACTTCGATGATTTCCATCTCCTAATCCCTTCCATCTCTCTAATCTCAACAAAAAGGGGCCTCCTCCAGGAAGCCCACCCTGATTTCCTACCAGAGGCTGCTTTCTCTTCCCTTTGAACCCGGCACCCCGCAGCCTGCCCCTTCTCATGGAGTGGGGCTCTCCCTTCTTTATGTTGGGGTTGTGGGTACGCTGGTCACAGCTCTCCCTGCCCAGTGACCTGTGAGCCCCCTCAGGCATGGGGTCTCAGATCTCGGGATCCCAGTGCCCAGCCTGGGCCCTGAGCAGTGAGTCACCCCAGGCACCCTGGGGAGTGAAGTCACTGACCCAGAGACGGTTCCAGCGCAGTGCTAAGTGGGAACGTGGTCCCTCGTGGAAACCACGTCCACCTTTACTCCTGACACAGCGTGCAGAGTGGTGACCGGGAGATGCCACCAAAACAGATGACTGTGACTCTTATCTTCGTTTGTATACTTTCCTGTATTGTTTGAAAAAAATTTCTTTACCGTGTTATTTTTATTATCCCATAAGTCAGTATAATTATTTCCAGTTTTGAAAAAAATGAAAGTCTGTGTGAGAGGGTTTCACTTTTGATTCTCACAGACCCAGAAGGGTCTCTGCACGGCCCCGCCTGCCCCGGCCTGCCTGGCTTGTCCCCACAGGTGGGTTTTCTGAGACAAGGGGGCCTCTGGACACGTCTGTCCCCAGAGCCAGCGAGAGACAGCAGGTGCCCAGGACGACGCAGCTCGGTTGCCAGGTAACAGTGGTCACCATAGCAACACTGCCTCCTTGGAGGGAGCAGCAGCCTCAGCACCCCCCCTGCAGACGAGGGGAGGGGGAGGGGATGGCGGGGGCTCTGCCCTGACCACCTGGCCGTCCATCCCCTGGGGCCTTTGCTCTCCCCTGAGCCCCTCCTCTCTTGGGGCAGCGGCTGTGGGATGGAGGCGCAGGCTGAGGGGCCAGGGGCCCTGGGATCTGCCCCCCTCCCTCCTCCACCAACTCCCTTGTGCCCTGGTTCCCCTATCTGCCAAACGTGGTAGTGAGGCTGCTCTCCCTTCCCCACTCACCAGTGTCTGCCCTGTGCCAGGCACTGCACACATCCGGGCATCCCCTACTGCCTGGCACGGCACTAGGCACCCGATCAGACACTGTCGGGGTAAGTTACAAGGGTGCCAGTGGAAGCTCGCGGGGCCAGGAGGCGGGAGAGCCAGGCCAGTGGCCGGTTCTGCTGCTAGGAAGCTGGGTGACCTTAGCCAGTCTCTTGGCCTCTCTGGGCCTTGGTTTCCCTGTGAGACAGGGTGCAAGCCTCCCTTGCCTGCCCCCTCAATGGCTGCTTCGAGACAGCAAAGAGAAGAGCTGTGACCATGGGTGGAGCAGCGGGGGGCTCTGCCTGCGCCCCAGGGACAGGTGACGGGCTCAGCTCTCTCCGCCCTTTTCCACTCGGTCGCCTCCCCCTCTCGGCTCCCCCGCCAACATCTCCTCACCCAGCCCCGTCTCCTAGGTATTTAATTACATGACTTTCCAGCGCCTCCGTCTACGTCAGCGAGTCCCCTGGGACGCGTCTCCCCTGGCTGCGTCTCAGGACCTGGTGTTCCGGCTGCAACCCCGCAGCTCCCCCACTGCCTGCACACCTGGCCTTCCCCATTGTGCTGTGTGACTGGGACCAGGCCCTTGGCCTCTCTGTGCCTGGGTCTCCTCGCTCTCAGGTGGAGGTGGTCGGAGCACACTCCTGGAGGACGAGCGGTCGGGGTAAGAGGCACTCGGCCCAGCCAGCACTGGGCACACCGAAGACAAACCAGGGAGCTCCGCTTGGGGTCAGGCCTCTTTGCCTCTCACATCCTCAGTTTCCTCATCTGTGGCCCGAGGGAAAATCAGCCACCCTGTCACAAGGCTAAGGGGTGCTGGACGAGCTGACACCCAATGCTGGCACATGGCGACAGCTCCGTGGAGCAGGTGTCATCTTGGGGGGCTCTGCACCTGGCCACTGCCCGGCCCCCAGGCCGTTCCTGTCGCCCCATCCCACTTTTGTCTGCTCTCCATCCTCAACCCATTCCACTCCTGTTCTTCTGGTGTTCCTGGTGTGTCGGCTTCTGGACGGGTTTGTGGGTGTCCAGGCACCCCCGGTCCCCGCGTGGGCGGCCCTGCCGGGGCCCAGCTGCCGCCAGAGGAGGGGGATGTGTGAAGGGGCCAGGCTTTCCTCAGCCCTTATCGGTCGCCATGGCAACCATGCAAACAGGACGAGTGCGTGGACGCAGCAGCAGCACAGCGTGGCCATCACTGGGGTCATCCAGGGTCACTCTGGGAGGCCGAGGTCAGGCTGAGGACAGGGAGCCCAGGGGCCACCTGGCCTGCCCTCTGTTTACTTCCTGTTAAATGACTGCAGCCTTGCTCACAACGTGGCCATGTTGCCGGGCCTCGCGGGACCTCTCGCAGCGGCTCTGAGGGTTGTGGGAACCTCCGTTTCCGCAGGACATGCAGACGGTCCTGCCTGACCCCCACCGAGGGGGCCAGGCCTGTTTCCTGCCCTGTGGTGTTGATTGGATGTCATTAGGCTCGTGAGTGAGGAAATGGGTCATGAGAAGCAGAGTCCCTCCCAGCCCCACCCCGTCCTCGCCCCCACCCCGTCCTCGCCCCCAGCCCGTCATCACCCCACCCTGTGCTCGCCCCCAGCCCGTCCTCGTCCCAACCCGTCGTCGCCCCCACCCCGTCCTCGCCCCCAGCCCGTCCTCGCCCCACCCCGACCACACACCCACCCCGTCCTCACCCCTACCCCGTCCTCACCCCCACCTCTTCCACACACTCACCCCGTCCTCACCCTCACCCCTTCCACACACCCACCCCGTCCTCACCCCCACCCCTTCCACACACCCACCCTGTCCTCAATTGCAGCCCAAGCTCACCCCCAGCCCTTCTGCACCCCCATCCTAGCTCCATCTCCATGGACTTTCTTCCAATGGGTGTCACGAAGAGGCAGCACCTCTGTACACACGCAGAACACACAGATACAGACACACCTCACACAGATACACGGAGATACAGACACACATAGACACGTAGACACACACTACACACACACTACAGATGTACACAGATACACACAGACACACACTCTCACAGGCCCCCTCTGCTTGGAATTCCACTGGATTCCAATATTCAACTAGACTTGTGGGGGCTACCTTGAAGGGGCATCAGCCCATTGAAGCCCTCCCCCAGAACTACCCAGAGAGTGGCCCCTCCTCGGCCCCCTCCCCTGCATCCTCACCCCACTCCCACACGGAGCCCCCTCCTCTCTGGTCCCTGCTGGCCCCTTTGCAGCCCCAGGTAATCACAAGCCCACACTGGCTGTAGCTGCTTCTGCCCCTGCAGCAGGACACACATCTCTGGCCAGTCCCTCCTTCCCGGGAGCCTGGGGGAGCTGGACCATTAGCCCGAGCTTAGCCCTGGGAGGACGCAGACCCCGAGTCCGAGGACAGGCTGGAGCAAGCGCGGCCGCTCTGCCTGAGGTGGGAGCACCTGTCTGGGCCTCCCTGGGGGTGTTGGGAGAGGAGCGGACAGCACAGCAACCTGGGGGGCTGGTCCCAGGCTGCTAAAAGGACAGAGGCTTCTTTGCTCCTTTTGTAGAGAGCAAGATCGTGTCATCTTCGTTTTCAGTTGTCTGCTGTGTATGGCTGCGATGTCACCTCCTCACTGCTGTACCCACAGCCTGGGTGTGTGTGTGTGTGCACATTGTGTCTGTGAGTGTGTGTGAATGTGTCTCAGTATGGTGTGTGTGTGTGTATGTGGTTTATGTGTGGTGTGTGTGTGTGTGTATATGTTGTGTGTGTGCATATGGGCATGAGCGTATGTGTGATGTGGGCACACGTGTGCATGCGTGGTATGTATGTATGCATGTGTGGTGTGCGTGTATATATGTGGTGTGTGCTTATGTGGTGTGGGCATGTGTGTATATGTAGTGCATGCATGTGTGTGTGTATATATGTGGTGTGTGTCTGGTGTGTGTGTATATATGTGGCATATGTGCATGCATGGGTGTATGCATGTGTGGTGTGTGTGCACATGTGCATGTGTATATATGTGATGTGTGCACACGTGAGTATGTGGTGTGTGTACATGTGGTACGTCTGTGCATGTGCGCGTGCATGTGGAGCAGGGAGGCAGGATCAGAAGTGGAGGGAGATGCAGAGGTTGTGGGGCCTGTGGGCACAGGAAGCGCCCCTGTGGACAGGGCCCCCGGGAAGACTGTGTCCCCCCATCCCCCATCTGAGCCTTGGGGATTCCTGTCTTGGTTTTTATTTCCCAGGTGGAAGGGTGAATGTGTGTGTGGGGTGGAATATTCCAGAACCAGAGGTCAGAGCCTTTCCTGCCCACTCTTTCCTCCTCCCCATTTCCTGGCCCAGGTGGAAGGGTGGGTGTCTTGAAGGTTTCCGGGTGGCCCAGGTGTGCCCTCGTGGTCGGTGGGCTGGGGAAGTGGGGGCTCCATGTGCCCACCTGCTTCTGCACTTTGGGACGGGTCAGGCTCCTTGGTGGCATTCAGCCTTGGCCTGCCACCTCCCTCCACTTTCAGCCAATCCCAGCTGCTCTCCCATTTTCACACGGAGCCTTTGAACGTGCCTTTCTCTCCACCTGGGCTGCCTTTCCTATCCTGTCTTTAGTGAACCCTGATTCGTCCTTCTAGACACCACCACACCAGCCTGCAAGGGCCGGGGCGGGGGGCGGGACACGGAGCCTCGGCCTGCTGGGCGAGCCGTGCACAGAGCCACTGGAGGACTAGGGGTGACGCATGGGAGACGCGGGGTCCTCCTGGGGAAGGGGTGGCAGGAGAAACGAGGATGTTTAAGTCTTAAGAAGAGACCCCCCACCCCCCGCCCCTGGTGGTGCGGATGTGGAAAAGCCTGTGCATCGTGGAGGCGCAGGGACGGCCCAGGGCCCACGGCCATCAGCGCAGGACTACGTCCCCAGAGTCCCCTTCCCAGCCTGGCCCAGGCGCCCCTCACGCTGATTTGAGTTCAGAGAAGTCCCTGAGGTGTTTGTGGTGGTGGTCAAGACTGTGTGATGGTGTCACAATGAGTGTCCACCTTTCCCACACTCACAACTTTCCTTTCCACTCCAGAACGTTTCAGGGGCGTGTCGAGACGCTCTGTTAGGTCTACTCTGAGACGCTAGAGAGATGGACTGTACAAAGGAAAGTGACCGTGAGAGGCTACGCTGGGGCATCGTGCCGAGCCCCCTCCATCCCCAATGCGGGGCCGTGGCCTGTGGAGAGAATGACCACAGTCCCCACGCTGCACCATTTAGCTCAAAAGTGTCCGGGCTGGCGTGGATGATAAGATTTCCGGCAACCCTACCAGGCGTTAGAAGCCGTCCTGCTTACACACTGCTGGAGGCCACGAGGCCCGTGTGCAGGGACACAGAGCCACCCCGGCTCTGGACGCCGGCTCAGTAGCTGGGACTCTGCCCAGCTCGGCGCCACGTGGCTTAGCGGCTACACTGGCCTGTGGGCGGCCGATGGGCTCAGGTATCACTCATGTGCTCCCGGGAGCTGGCCCGGCCAAGCGCTCTCCATGGGTGGCCTCAGCTGAGCCACCCAGCCACCCCCCGAGGAGCGTCATGTCCTAACGGAGGTGGAGTCACCTCCCCAGGGCCGCGAGCCTGGAGCAAGCCCGGCAGGGACGAACTCGGGCAGCGGGCTGCTGACCAGCACCCGCCCACGTCAGGCTGCACCGCCTGGGGCCGTGTGCTGTTGGCGTCGCTGCTGTGTTCCTCCCGTCCCAGTTGTGATGATCAGGATCATCGTTGTTCCACAGGCACTGTTCCTGTTGCATCTGCTAGCGTTGCTTTAACTATTATTCCTCTTCGGCAATGACTCCCCGGCTCTGTGCCGACCTCCCAACAGCTGCAGCGCTCAGCTGGACACTTTCGCCCCCAGGGACATTTGACAGTGTCTGGAGACGTTTCTGGGTGTCACAGTCGGGTGGCAGGTGGCTACGGGCATTACCGCGCAGAGGCCAGGGATGCTGCCCCACCTCCCAGGATGCACAGGACAGCCCTCAGCAGCGATTAGCTAGTGCAGAAGGTCATAGCACGCTGGCCTACGGCGTCGTCCTGGAGCAGCTTGGAGGCCCTGGGAGGCTGGGGGCCCAGGTCTCCAGAATCCTCTTGGGACAGTAAGGATGGGGTAGTCATGGTTAAAGGCTCGGCTGCAAACCAGATGTCTGGGTTCCTGCTTGGCTTTGCCATTTTCCTGCTGGGTTGTGATGGTGAATTCTACGTGTCAACCTGGCTGGGCTCACCGACGCCCTGACGGCTGGTAAAACATTACTTCTGGGTGTCTGTGAGGCTGTGTCCAGAGGAGAATAACGTTTGAGCTGGAAGACTGAGTAAAGAAGGCAGCCCTCACCAGTGCAGGCGGGCATCATCCAACCCACTGAGGGTCCGAATAGAACAAAAAGGCAGAGGCAGGGTAAACTCCCCGCTCGGCCTGGGCTGGGACTTGCATCTTCTCCTGCTCGGACCTCTGCACCCCTGGTCCTCAGGCCCTTGGGCTTGGTCTGGGACGACACCACCGGCTTTCCTGGGTCTCCAGCTTGTGGGTCCTGGGACTTCTCAGCCTCCATAAGTGCCTGAACCAATTCCTCATAATACATCATATATGTGTGTGTATATAGAGTCTCCTATCGGTGCTGTTTCCCTGGAAAACACTGACTAATATAGTTGCCTTAGTCTGAGCTGCTGTAACAAAATACCATAGACTGGGGGGGCTTACACAACAGACGTTTATTTTCTCAAAGTTCTGGAGGCTGGAAGCCTGAGATCAGGGTGCCAGCATGGTGGGGTTCTGGTGAGGATTCGTTCCTTGGGTGCAGACAGCCGCCTTCTCACTCTGTCCTCACACAGTGGAGAGAGAGAGATCTGGTCTCTTCCTCTTCTTCTAAGGGCACTAAGCCCATCCTGAGGCCCCACCCTCATGACCTCATCTAAACCTAATCTCCTCCCCAATGCCCCACCTCCTAACACTGTCACATTGGGGGTGAGGGCTTCAACATATGAATTTTGGGGGGAGACAAACAATTAGTCCATAACATGTGTCATCTTTTTCTTTTTAATTGATTTTTACTTATTTATTCATTTCTTATTTCATTATAACACAGACTGCATGAATATCTCCTTCCCCTCCCCACCTTTCCCACACAGGTAATGTCCTAAGGATTCTCTCACCACAGACAGCTTTGCCTGCTCTTGAACTTCATACAACTGGAATCACGCCGGCCAGAGTGGTTTCTGTCTGAATCCTTTTGTTCAACATTATGTTTGGAAGATCTACCCCATTTCTTTAAGGTAGCAATTTTTTTTTTCTTTTTGTTGTAGTATTCTATTGCATGAATATGTCATAACCACTTCTCCCTCTCCTGTTGTTTTCAGTTTTTGGCTATTTTGAAAAAAAGATGCTACGAATATTCTTATGTATGCCTTTTGGTGGGCATATGATCTCATTATTTTTGGGGAGATATCTAGGAGTGGAATTACTGGGCTATAGCGTAGGAGTAGACTTAGCTTTAGTAGAAACTTCCAAACCTTTTTGTAAAGTAGTCATTTGACATCTTTAAAAAAAATTTTTAAATAGACTGTTTTTTAGAGCAGTTTTAGATTTACGGTAAAATTAAGAAGATAGCACGGAGACTTCCCATGTACCTGGCGCCCAGCTTGCCTATTGTTAGTGCCTTGCATCAGCGTGGTGCATTTGTTACAGTAGTTAAAAAAATGGAGATAACTATAGATTCACATGCAGTTGTAAGAAACAATACAGAGGGATCCTTTGTACATTATGCCCAATTTCCCCAATGGTAATATTTTACAAAACAATAGTACAATGTAGAATACAATAATACAATAATTGCAATGTCACAGTGAGGATGCTGAATTGATACCATCCATTGATCCCATGCTGGTGTCCCATCTTACTTGCACTCGTGGGTGTTGGTGTGTGTTTTTGTATGTGTGTGGAAGTTCTGCACAATTTACCACCTGTGTAGGTGCCTGCACCACGGCCACAGCCAAGGTACTAACATTGCCAGCCTCACAAGGATCCGAGGTTGCACTTTTATAGCCACACCCACCTCCCTCCTACACCCCTCATCCCTGGAAGCCACTGATCTGTCCTCTGCTTCCAAAATTCTGGCATTTCAAAAACATTGTATAAATGGAATCATATGGTATGTAACCTTTTTTTCACCCAGCATAATTCCCCGGAGATTCTCCCATGCCGTCTCCTGTATCGATAATTCTTTCCTTGGGGCTGCTGAGTAGAATTCCCTGGTGTGGATGAACCCATCTGTCTAACATTCATCTATCGAAGAACATCTGGGCTGATTCCGGCTTTTGGCCATTATAAATAAAGCTGCTGTGAACATTTATGCACAGGTCTTCGTGTGAACATAAATTTTCATTTCTCTGAGATAAATGCCCGGGAGTGCAAATGCTGAGTTGCACGGTAGTTGCATTTTAGAATTTTTTTCTTTATAATAAATGTATTTATTTTCTTATTCTCTACTAAGGACACAAGCCTGTTACCAGAGGGGAAGGGGCTGGGAGGAGGGCAAAAGGTGTCAAGGGGCATGTATGTATGGTGACGATGCAGTCTATACAGAAACTGGTATACAAAATGTACGCTGGAAATTTACACAAGCCAATATGACCTCAATAAAAGAAAAACCTCAAAAAAAATAGTGCATTTTATATTTTTAAGAAATTGCCAAACTGTTCTCCAGAGCGGCTGTACCGTGACATTTGCACCAGCAGTCTGGATGACCCAGTTTCTTCACATCCGTGCCAGCATTCAGTGTTGTCACTATTTTTAATTTTAGCCATCTGATTCATGTACGTGAGTGGTGTGGTCTTGAGTTAATTACCTAACTCCTCCAGGCCTGATTTCCTCGTCATAAGCTGACTGATAGGGGTGTTGTGAGTTCTAAACAAGGAAATACATGTAAAGAACTTAGAACAGTGTCTGGTATATTGTAAATGCTCTAAACACTGTCATTATTATTATTAGATTGAAGGATATGAAATCACCAACATATGATCATTTTTGACCTACAAAAGGGTACTTTTATATGATTCACCTAATATTATTGTTATTATTAGGGAACAAATACCCACCTGGTTCCAGGTGCAGGGGCATATGTTCCCTCCCAGACTTATCACCTAGTTGGGCCTCCCGCTTCCTCACCTGGAGGGACGGCCTTGATGCCAGGCTGACCCACTGGGTTCCCCTGCAAGTGGGAGGTTGTCATCTGAGGTCAAGTGAATTCATCTGGTTGCCGAGTGGACAGGGGTTGTTGGGAGAAGAGAACAGCCAGCCCCCAGACCCCCAGGCCCTGCCTGCAGCCTTGCCCATCCTGCCTGCCTGGCGCCCCATCCAGGAACCCACAAGATCACCTCCAGGCCCCACAGCCTCCTCGGGAAGCTGGCATGAGGGCCATGGGAGGCAGGGTCACAGACGTGGTGGGCAGAGCTGGACTGGCCCGCATGAGCCCTGATTGTCCCGGCTCTCACCCTGATGGGCGGTGGGGCTGGGACAAGTGCCTTCCCCCTGAGCTTCACTGTCCCACTGCCCACTGAGGGGCCCCTTGGAGGAGAGGGGGATGTGGTGGTGCCAGGAAGATGTGCGAGGGCTGTTATTACCATTGTCGTCGTCATTGTTGACACGCATTTGGAGAGCAGAGCTCAGCCTCTCCCTAGTGGGCTTCTCCCCGGTGAAGGGGGCTCGGGACAGGGAAGGGGAGTGACTGCAGAGTGACCTCGCTGCTTGGGAACCTTGGGAGGGGGTGTGGAAACCCCACCAGAGCCCCCAGGAGGAGAGGAGGACGGGGCATGACCAAGATGACCTGGCCATCGTCTGCCCAGCCCTCATGGGGGGATGGGACCCCGCCCAGGTGACTGTGTGTGCCCAGCACCCAGCACGGCCATGGAAGGGGCTCCGTGATGCTGGCCCAGTAAGAATCATGAGAAGCATCATCTGTGCAGGGTGTTGCTTTTTCCAGAACACTCTCCCCCAACCTCGTCAATGGCAACTGGAAACCACCTTGTAACGACCTTACTTTCTGCGTTTCACAGGTGGGGAAACTGAGGCTCAGGGAAGGCCCCTGGGTGAGTGGGGACAGAGTTCCTCCTGGGGGAGGACAACTCCTGTTGGGGGAAGTAATTCAGGAGGCAGGCAGGTGAGCATCTCACGGCCGCGTCCTCCCCCTGCCCAAGACAGCCCAGAGTTCTCTCTTAGGTGGAAGCAGCCAGGGTGAGGACCAGGTCGTCTGTTGCACTTGGGGGTCCAGAAAAGCCCACCACGGCCTCCCCTGCTGGCCTCCGGGAACCAGGACAGGGCTGCTTCTGGAAGCCATTCAGGAGAGGAGAGTCATTCCCTCTGACTGTCACGTGAATTGCCAGCCTTTGCTGATGCCCACACATGCATATTAATGCTGGGCAGAGATGGGCAGGTTGTCTGGGCCTCGAGCAGGAGGCCCCTTGGGCTGGTCTGGGAGCGCTGGAAAGTGACGGAAAAGGATCCTGCCTTTGTCTGGCCCTGCCTAAGCGACAGGGCAGAAGAGGGGGTTGTCTGTGTGGGCCCTGCTGGGGTGAGGGGTTGGATGTCTGTGGGAGCCCCAGGATGGGGCACACCTGCTGGGCTCCTGGATGGGGCACTGAGGGCAGGGGTCTGCCCCCACGGGGTTCATAGTGTGGTGACTGACATACATGGGTGACATGGAGGTGGGAGGCCGGGGGGTCTCAGCAAGGGTTCAGAGCAGGAGGAGGGAACTGAGGCTAAATTGGAGCCTGGACAGAAGGGGCCGGCCTCGAGGGCGCAGTCGCCACCCTGCTTTCCAGTAGCCCCTTATCAATGACCCTACGGAAGCAGGATGGGCTCATCCCCGTTTCATCGACAAGGAGGCTCAGAGAGGTAAATGGACTTTCCTGGGGCCACACAGCTGGAGAGGACCAAACTTGGAGCCCAGGCCTGTCTTAGGAAGAGGTCCTGTCAGTGCAGTTCTCCATTGTGGAGGGCAGAGGTGGCCTGGCCCCACAGCCTCCCTCCTCCATTGTCCACGTCTCAGCCTCATCTTCTCTGACCCCTCTGTTAGTGTCCTGGGGCCACCATAACGCAGCACCACGGATGGGGCGGCTTAAAAGACAGAACTTCATTCTCTCACAGTTGGGAGGCTGGAAGTCCCAGATCAGGGTGTCAGCAGGGCTGGTTTCTTCCCAGGTTTGAGGGAGAATCTGTCATTCCTGTCTTCCAGCTTCTAGCCTTAGGTGTTCCTTGGTGTGTGGATGGCTGTCTTCTCTCTGTGTCTTCACATCATTTTCCCTCTGTGTCCAAACTCCCCTTTAATAAGGGCACAGTCATATTGGAGTAGGGCCCACCCTAATGACTGCATTCTAACTCGATCATCAGTAAAGACCCTATTTCCAAATAGGGTCACATCCACAGCTGCTGGGGGTTAGGACTTCAGCATCTTCCCGGGACACAAGTCAAGCACGACACTCCTCTCTGCATCCGATCCCGAGCATCTCTGCTGGCTGGAAGCTCCCTCCTCCGTCTGTCTGCAGGGCCCCTTCTCGCCTGGTGCTCCCCCTCCTGTGTGATGGATCCTTCCAGGCCTCCTCTCTGCCATGCGTGTTTCAGGGCTGTGTCCTGGCGGCTTCAGCTCTCTGTGCCTCTCCCTGGGCTGTTCTGGGCTCTCCAATGCCTCCTGGAGTCTCCGCCACAGTGACTGTCTCATCTGGGACATGGCCCGGACCCTCCCATGACCCAGGTCCCTCGCCCAGCCCCAGCATCCCCATGAGGAGGCCCTCGGGCCCCTCAGCACATCCCAAACTGAGCCTGCCACCTTCCCCCGGTGTTACCGTTTCAGCCACCCAAGCCAGACACCTGGGCATCGTGTTTGACCCTCCCCTGACTCCTCCTCCCCAGCCCTCCTCCCTCCCCTCTCCTCCCCGACCTCTAACAGCCCCCCTGCTCCATCCCTGCTCAGGCGTCACCGTCCTCTCTGCTCCCTGCCTCCGCCTTCTGCAGCTTCCCGCCTACGCCTTGAGAAGCGAGGCCAGGGCCTGGATGGTCTGCTCAGGGGGTGACGGGGCAGCAGGCACTGCAGGATCCTGCTGTCTCAGGGCTGTCTCAGTTTTCCAAATCTTGCTTTTTAAAAACTGATGCCCATCTTCTGATCCTCTGAGGTTGCCACCAAAAAGTCCAATATTTGAAAATGTTCTGTGAACCTAAAAGGGCAAGAGACACTTTAGCAGGGCTTGAGAAATGTTTGTTGAATGGAAGCAGGAGGGAGGAAAGAAGGAAGGAAAACCCTGGGGGGCCGGCAGGGGCGAGGGAGGGCGGTGTGGCCGAGTGTCCCAGGAGAGCTGGCAGGGAGGCAGGCTGGGTGGGCACAGAGGTGCAGCAGTCGTGGGGGTGGGGGGTCCTATGACACTTGGTCCTTTCATGGGGCATGAGTGCCAGGCCCTCTGCCCCCGGGACGCTGCTGCCCACCTTACAGTCATCCTGCAGTATCCTGTACTGACCGCGGGCCCTTGAGTCTTGTGTTTCTGGTTTCAGATGCCCCCAGAAGGTTTCCAGAAGTTAGGATAAAAAAATGGGCCGAAACACCAAGTAAGAATTTGTGTGCGGAAGCATAGCTTGTATGGACCCAGGTTCTGAGAACCTTCCAGAGGCTGCGTGACACAGGGGCTGTCAGCAGGGAGAGGGGGCACATTTCATTCTGACATTTCATTTTAATGATATTCAAAGTGTTCTAATTAAAGCCTCTGTGCTCCATTTGAAATACTAGCAATTACAAAGATGAATAATTGCATAATAAATATTAATTTGCATCATGGTAATGAGGCCCAGAAGCATCCTGCTGTTAAGTGAGAATTTAGCTCTTTGCATTCCCTGTGGGGAGGTGGGGGGCTCTCCCAGCCCAGAGGGGCCTCGAAGGAGCCGAGAGTCTCAATGGCGTAGTGAGGGGTTCCACCTGCTTCTGCGATGATCTGGCCCTGTGATGATGGGCACGTCGCTTCCCTCCTGGGGCCCTCCCCAAGTCGACAATGACAAAGTTGAGTGAGAGGATCTCTAAGGGCCCTGCCGACTCGGGCAGTCCAGGAGGTGACCGGAAGTTTCTGAGTTTGTTACAATAAGGTCAAACCCAGCATCTAGAATTCCTGACTCTCAGCAAGGCTGCCTGAGTGGTCCATGGATGTGAAACCCGCCCCATACAGACAGCCACTCCCAACCCTCTCTTCCGTGTGGTGCCCGTCTCCCAGCCCAGCACTCGCCCTCCCAGAAACCAGGTCGTATCCTCCCTGACACCGTATGGCATCCTCTGGGTCATTGTCTGCCTCCCACACTGGGGTGTGGGCTCCCTGGGGGCAGCGGCTGGACCGTTGTTCTCACTGCCATATCCCCAGCGCCAAGAACAGTGCCGGCATTTAGGAGACAACGAATATTTGCGGAAAAAACCATGATATCCCTCTGCCTGGACACAGCATCTCGCAGCATCCAGGGCTGGTTTTCCTTGTTGACCCACGTGAAATCAAAACTGACAACTTGCCTGCCTCCAGCTGGAGTGTGGTCCTCACATCCCACTGCCAGGAAGAAGGAGAAAATCACGGCTCACCGCTGAGATAAAACATCACCAAACGACCGCGACGACAGGGGCTGATCTCCAGGTCCACGATACCGTCAACATCTAACACGAGTCGCTGCTGCTCCTTGCGTTAACCTGCCTTTGCGGTGCTGACCGTCTGAAGTGTGGGACAGCCTTGGCAGACGGGATGGTCATGGCAGGAAGCGGCTATTTTTCCATCATAAAGAGTGAACCCAGGACGCTTGGCCATCTTGGGTCTTGGTTTTTCCTTTAAACACCTGTCGTGGTTTTTATTTGGGAAGCCGTCCTTCGTAAGTCCGGACTCTCTTGAGGCTGCGGACTTCTTTGGAAGTAGACGGTTTCTCGGATGTCTTGGTTGTTGGAGGTTCCACTGAGAGGCTATGAGACTTCTGCCGGCGTTGGCTAAGTGCACGGCCTAAGAAGCGCGTCTCATGGGCTCTGTGCACGGCGCACCTCCCTCCACTCCCGGGGAGGGGGGTCATGCGGTGAGAGAAGAGCAGCCACTCTGGCGGTGTGTGAGCGTGTGCGTGTGTGTGTGTGTGTTTCTGACACCTCTGACTGGTGCACGGCTGCTGGATCTTGATGCTGGGAAGCTGGTTTCAGTGGCCTGACTGGCTCTCGGTTGGGTGGCAGGTGATGGGAAGCTAGTTATCTTTTTATGTTTGTTACTTTTGTTTGTCTGTCTGCCTTGAGGATTCTGCTATCTTCTGGCCTTGGTGACACTCATCTCTCTGTCACTAGGTCCCACGACGTTGGTTTGGTTGGGCCGATGACCAATTGTGATGTTGGTTTGGGAGGGCTCTCATGTCTTCTTCTACACGTTTGCAGATAGTTGGTCTTTTCCAACACGGATAGAACCTTCCATGTTGTGCATCTTGTTTGCGCGTCCCTACGAGACATTTGCTCCAGAAGGAAGCGTTTGTGCCAACGGGAAGGGATGACAGCCCTTCGAGGCCCTTGGGTCTCTTGTCTCCCTGTTTACGGAGCTGCTGCAACCGACCAGCACGTTCCTATGTTCTGTGTTGCTTCTGACTCATGGTTAAAGCTGTGAAACCGAGCCTGCAAGTTCTCTGTGTGCAAATGAAAAAAAGATAATCTTTTTCCTCCTCACAAAGGGAAGGTCTGTAGTCTTCTGCGATGGTCTGTTAGAACGGGATCTCCTCTCTCCATCTGTGGTCTGCTTGACAGTTTCCTCTTTCACAACTACTGGAGATCAATTGGTAATAAAAGTGGATCATTTACATGCACTTTAGGGATTTCTAACACAGACAGACTTCTATAAAAACGAGGAGATATGTGTCACGTGTTATGAGTTGACTTGTGTCTTCCTCCAAATTCTATGCTGAAGTCCCAACTCCCAGGACCTCAGAATGTGTCTGTATTTGGAGACAGGGTCTTTAAAGAGGTGATTAAGGTAAAAGGAGGTCACTAGGGTGGACCCTAACCCGGGCTGACTGGCGTCCTTATGAGAAGAGATTAGGACACAGACACCCAGAGGGACGACCATGTGAGGACACAGGGAGAGACGCCATCTACAAGCCAGAGAGAGAGGCTCAGAAGGAGCCCACAGCAGCTGAGAGAGCCCCGGCTGACCACCAGGAAGGAATCAGGGCTCTGTTCCCCGACTGCGAGGGTCTGAATTCCGCCACCACCAGCCGGGCTGGGGAACAGCTCCCGAGCTCCCGATGAGGACGCGGCCGGCCGACACCGTGCATTAGCCTGGTTAGGCCCTGAGCTGAGAACCCAGCCCCACCTTGCTGGACACCTGACCTACACAGCTGTGAGCTGATACGTGTCGCTTTGAGCTGCCATTTGTGGTAACTTGTTACACAGCACGGAAACAGATGCAGGGGAGGTGACGTGGCCAAGGCTCCCTGGCACGGGCATGCAGAGCAGGGACCAGAGCCCGATTCCCTCCACTCCCCCAGGCCAGGGCTCCTCTCATCCAGCTGTGCCTCTGTTCCGGCAGCACCCCTGCCCCCTCACCTGGGAGGCACTGGCGGTCAGGAACGGCTGCTCAGAGCTGATGGAGACGAGAGACTTGGTCTCCCGCCTTAACACGGTGGCAGGGTCCAGCTCCTCTGCGGCAGGCCTGCCCAAGCGGCACTCAGGCTGACGGGGGAAGTGGACAGAGACAGGCAGTGACACACCTGAACGGTGGGCCATGAGAGGAGCGGGATGCCCAGGTGTCTCTTTTTTTTTCTTAATTTTTATTTTTTATTGATATCATAATAGTTTATAACATTGGGAAATTTTAGTTGTACATTATTGCTTGTCAGTCACCATATAAATGTTTCCCTTCACCCCTTGTGCCCACCCTCCAACCCCCTTGTCCCTGGTAACCACCAAACTGTTCTCTCTGTCCGTGTGTTGGTTTATCTTCCACATATGAGCCGTGTTTGTCTTTCTCTCTCTGGCTTATTTCGCTTAACATAATACCCTCCAGGTCCATCCATGTTGTTGCAAATGGGAGGGTTTTGTCTTTTTTTCTGGCTGAGAAGTATTCCATGGTATATATATACCACATCTTCTTTATCCAATCGTCAGTTGAGGGACACTTGGGCTGCTTCCGCGTCTTGGCTATAGTGAACAATGCTGTGATGAACATAGGGGTGCATAAGACTCTTTGGATTGTTGATTTCAGGTTCGTTGGATAGATTCCCAGTAGTGGGATAGCCGGATCATAGGGTATTTCTATTTTTAATTTTTTGAGGAATCTCCATACTGTTTTCCATGGAGGCTGCACCAGTTTGCATTCCCACCAGCAGTGTGTGAGTGCTCTCGTTTCTGCCAGGCGTCTTTGGAGTTTTTTAGCGCTGGACCTGGAGGAAGGGGGGGAGGACGAGAAGCACACCAGGGTCTCCAGGGAGGTTTGGGGGTGAGGAGGCTCCAGAGCAGCTGTGAGGGGTCAGGGGTGGGGCAGGGGGTGTGCAGTGAAGGGCTACCCCACCTGACAGGCCAAAGAAGGGACTGGTCCTGACTGGCTCCTGGGAGATGACCTCTGAACCCTCGGAATCTGCTGCCCGGTGAGTGTTTTGTGCACCTGAGGCTCTGGGTCGGCTGCAGCCCTCGGCCCTCTGGGCGGCTTGAGCCGGAGTGGCCTAGGTTAGCCCTGTGGGCACTGCACGCCCTTGTGACTGGCCCCCAGTACACACCCTGGACACCACGGCCTGGACGAGCTTCTCCGCTGGGCAGCACTTCGCCAGTGTTGTCACACGTCGTTGCTGGGAGAATTACGCTGTCCATGTGCCTGGTCTCTCTTGCCCTCTGCCCTCTGCCCTTTCACCCTTTCCTGATTCAAACTGGCATCTTTTCACTGTAATAGACCAGAACCGAGACCGTAACAGCTTTCCTGGGGCCTGGGAGTCCTTCTAGCGAATCATGAAGCCTGAGGGTGGTCTTGGGGACCCCGGATACCCAGGGGAAAGGAGATGGCAAAGAAGCATCGGTGAGATCTGGTATACTTGAGAAGTGGAGGTAGGAATTGGATGCCTTTGAAATGCCTTTCTGTCACGGGGCTGTGATCTGAGGGCGCAGGGCCCGTGGGAGACTGGACTGCATGAGCCACAGCATCACGCGCAAAAAGGGGGGATTGTGTGGGGCTTTCCGGGGGGAGGGCAGGCACGAGTGTGTGCCTGGAGCGGGCAGAGCGGCTGGACAGGGAGAGAGTTTGGGTTCAGAGAGGGTTGGATTGAGGGCCTCCCAGTCAGGCTATCCTGAGGGCAGAAGGAGCCATGGAAGGCAAGAGAAGGATCTGATTTACGCAGGAGAAAGAGCCCTGTAGCTGCCCTGAGGATAAGCAGGAATGGACCAATGGTAGGGGCTCGAGCAGGCACAGGAGGGCCAGTGAGGAGCCTGCTATATCGTCCAGGAGAGAGAGGACGGTGGCTGACCACGCCAGCCTTCTCCTGGCCCTGGCTGGACAGAGCTGTTCCTTCTCCAAGTGGCCCCAGGGGAGGAAGACAAACTCCCTTCTGGGTCCCTAGAGACAGAGGGCTGGCTGGATGTAGACTGACCCAGTCCTAGGGGTGGGTTCCAGCTCTGAGATTCATGAGGGGTCACTCTATCTCCCAGAGCCTCGACTTTCCCGATCTGTAAAATGGGGATGGAAGCACAGCCCTCCCACGCTCACCACGAGGAGACGGTGGGAAAGGGCTCTGCAAACCGTGAAGCGTTGACCCCGCGTGATCTGGCTCTGCTGGCTGCTCCGGCCTCACTCCCCGGTGTCCGCCCCGGGTCTCTGCGCTCCAGTCCTCCTGGCCCCGGCCCAGAGCCCTCCTTGATCACTGCCTCCAGGTATTCTCCCCGAGGCCGCTTCTCTCTCTGCAGCGCTCACAGCGACTGGAATTACAGGGGAAGTTGTGTGTCTCGCTGTCTGTCTCCTCCCTGGATTACCAGCTTCGTGCGGCCAGGGGCTGGGCTGGGCTTTACTGGCCACCGAGCCTGGGACAGTCCTGAGCACAAAGTAGACACTCAGTCAACATCTGTGGGGACCGCCTGGGTCGGCAGGACCACCTATGTCAGCTCACATTGTGGTTAAAAGGGCAAAAGTCCTGCCAATTCCGACCAGCAGGGAGGCAGGGACTGGGGAGGCTGAGGCTTCTGTGCCGAGGGCAGGCCGAGCCCTAGAGGACGCCCTGAGCTGCGGGGGCGTCCAGGCTGGCGCCTCTGGAGCTGGAATTCTCTCTCCCTTCCTGCTCCACGTCACAGCCTCTTAGTGGTTTTCCACCAAAGGCGGGAATCCAAGTCTCCCGGGTTTGAAGCCACAGAGCTGGTCATTTCCAAGTAACTAAAACACGATTTGCAAACCAGACTTCCAGGAGCGTCCTTTCCTCTGCCAGGGTTTGCAGCCTGGCACTCACCAGGAAAGGAGCATCTGAGGCCAGAGGGTCGGCTGCTCTGCAGCTCAGGAGGTCACACCCCACCAACCGCCTCGGGACCTCAGTGTCCTCAGCTCACAGCCAATCCCACGAGTTCTGTCTTCTGAATACACCCACAAGGCAGCTACTGCTCAGCTCCTCCGTGGTCAGAGCTAGTCTGTTGAAATACAAGGCATTCCCTGTCATGTTGCCCTCAACACTCTCCAGGGGCCCCCAGAGTCCTCACTGTGGCCTGCAGGGGCCTTCACGGCCTGACCCCTGGCTCCTGGCCTCCTCTCCCTCCCTCATCCTTCCCTTGCTGGCTCCCCTCCAGCTCCTGCTGTTCTCTAGGCAGGCAGGCAGAGGGCCCAGGGCCTTTGCACTGGCTGCGCCGGGGACTCACATCATGCTCTCCCACCAGATTGATGTCAAGACAAAGGACCCCCCTGCCTCCCCCATGGCAGGGGTGGGGGGAATGCCAGAGCAACTGAACCTGCCCACACTCAGGGAAGTCCCCTTCCAGGCTTCCACCTTCGCCCTGGGGAGGTGGCTGGGCTGAGGGTCCAAAGACGGTCTCACGGTGGAAATATGGGGGTACTTGGACCCTTCTCCTCCTTCTCCTTATTCATTCTCCTCCTGTTCTTATTCCTTTTTCTTTTTGCTTTTTCCTCTAGGTCTTGGGGGCTTCTGATGACCAGAGCCACACGATTCCTCCGATCTTGTTCTCACAATAAACATTTGCAGTGTGTTGTGTCTCAACGGTCCCTCTGGGTGTGATCTGTTGGGCTCACCAGGGCTATGTTCGGGCGTCCTCTGTCTCCCCAGACAGAGCTGGGCCGGCCATTCACCGCTGGGTCCCCGGTGCTGACACAGGCTCCGCAGGCACATGTGAAAGCTCGGTGGACATTTCTGGAAGATGCGCACGACTGAGTTCACAAAACGAGCTGAGTGCTGCCTCACCTCCCCCCGCCGGGCAGGGTTCACAGAACCATGTTTATTTGCTTCTGCTTGTTGAGCGTGGACGGGGGCCAGACACCGGCCGCCCTGGTGCCCATGGCCTTTGTCCTGTCCACCTGCAGGCCTGTGAACCATAAAGTATTATCTCTGCTTCACAGCCCAGGAGGCTGGAGAGGATCTGGTGTGGTTGGGGTGAGTGCGCTTTGCAGGATAGAAATTTCTCCCTCTCAGAGGTCAGTTATCACCCACAGACTCAGGATCTGGAAGGGGCCATTGAAAGGGGCCCCAGAGGGCTGGTGTCTGCCCCTCTGCCCCGTCCACTGCAGCCCTGACCCCACTCTGGGGTCAGGTTCTCTTCCTACCCATCCCCCGCCTGGCTGTGAGCTCCCGGAGGATGGGCTGGGGCCTGGGTCGCCTCGAGGCCCCAGGACACTTTCGGGAAGCATTTGCTGCAGAGACAGGTGTGGGAGGGTGGGTTGTATCTGAGTTTAAACTGTGCTCAGGAAACAGGGAGGGTTCTGGTCCCGGGAGAAGGTTCTGGAAGAAGTGAAGCCCCCCAGAAATGCTCTGGGGGATGGAGGAGTGAAGAGCCCCCCCGCTGGACAGGGCCGCGAGGGCCTGGGAACCGCGTGCGCCCCCGGCTGTGCCCTTCCTGGAGATGTTGGGTGAGGCAGGACCAGCTGCTCCAGTGGGCTGCGGATATCTACCCGCTAAACACGGAGCGCTGGTCACCATGGCAACCACCCAATCACAGGAACCATCCCCCACATCTGCCCGGCACCTGGCGTTTCTCCACGCTCCGCCTTGGGCGTTGACTCATCCTGTCCTCTCAACAGCCGGGAGTTGAGTCCCTCGTTATCCCATCCTGCAGGTGGGGAAACCGAGGCTGGGAGAGGGGAGGGGCCTCAGCCAGGTCTCACGGCCCAGGAGTGGTCTCCTGACTCCTAGCAGGGACCACCCATGCAGAGGGGCTTCCTGACAGTGGCCTGCCACCCCCGTCCTGGCCTCTCTGAGTCCACCTGGAAGCTCACATCTGCTTCGGAAAGAGGCCTCTGCCTGTCGTCCTGTTGGCCCCAGAGAGGGCTGGCGTGGGACCTGCCGGGGGTGCAGATGGCGTCCCCTGGCCAGAGCCACACTCCCGACGATGCTGAAGACGCGCGAGCTCCGGAAATGCTGTGCGGGCGCCTGGGGCGGGGGATGCATGCAGGGGCAGGGAGGGGTCCCTCAAACCTGAGTCCTTGGCCATGTGACCTTGGGCAAGCCTCTGACTCTCCCAACTCAGCTGCCTCATCTGTGAAATGGGTACAACATCAGCCTCTCAGGGCGAATGTGAAGATTAAATGAACATGTAGTAGGTGCCTCCCTCACTGTGGTCACTCCAGCCTCCTGCGCCTCCACGCGCCCCCACCCTCCCTCCCCACCCACTTCCCTAGCTGCTCCTCCTCGGGGCCCCGCCCAGCCCTGGAGCAGCCTGCGGGGGGTGGGGCACTGCCGCAGAGCAGCCTGGCTGTGTGCCCCGGGGCCCAGGCCCTCTCCCTCCCAGGCCTGGGCTGCTCTGAGGTTCCTGGGCCTCCACAGGGGGGCAGCCTGGCCGAGGCCGTGAGCTCCCTGTGACCTAAGGCGACCCTTCTAGGTTTGGCCTCTTGGCTCAGGGGTGCCCTGGTCACCCCACCCTCACCCTGTGCCGTCTTCTTACTGGGCAGAGCTGGCAGAGGAGAAAGACCGTCCACACCAGCCAATCCTCAACCCTCGTCCTGGAGGCCCTCCTGTCCGTGACCTCTGCTGGCCGCATTACCAGCCGGGGGGTGGTCCTGGGGAGAGGGGGTGACAGGGGAGAGGGGAGGGACAGCCATTACTGAGAACCTCCTTTGTGCTGCCTGCAGCTGTGGACACCCCTAAAGCGACAGGTGCCACCGCTGGGCCAGAGGGGGACGCCGTCCTGGGTACCTCCCACTGTCCCCCGAGGCTGGTCTGAGTCCCGCCAGCCAACGCCAGCTCGAGGCCACTGTTGGACTGATCGCAGACACGCCTTCCTCTGGGTGTGGGGTTGGGATTGGGGTCCCTGCCTGGGGCCTGACAGTGAGGATGGCACACAAGGTCGCAGGACAGATGGGGCCAGGATTGGCTTGATTAACCTGCAAGCCCACGCTGCGAGCCTTGGCAGCAGAGCAACATGGCCTCCAGGGAGCCTCCAGGGAGCAAGTCTGACCCCTGCGTGCCCCCCTGCGGGTCATTGGCTGGCTTCTGGCTCCATGTCCTCGCCTGTGATGTGGGGGTCACGATGTGGGCACTAAGTCCGTATCTCAGTTGGCACCAGGTGGCTCGGGCTGTTAGTGTTTATATTTCACCCAACTTGTCCAGCAGCGGCCAGCCAGCCTCAGGGGTGAAGGGGACAGTTTGCTCTGGGGACCAGCAACCCTGGCCACTAGTGAGCCGGGGCCACGCAGGGAAGGCCAGATCAGCCACGCCTTCTCCCTCGATCCTTTAGGTGAATTCTTTCCCAGGGGTTTCCGGGTCTGCCATCTGAATTAAGCCCCTGGTGGGCTCCCCATCAGCCCCGCTAACGGGCCCAGGGACAGCTGAGTCCCTGCCACACACTGCCCTCTCCGTGATCATGTTAGAAGATGAAGAAGAAGAAGAAGAAATGCACGAGTGTGTTTTAAAGCCACAAAGTGCTGCTTCGATGGGAGAAGTGGATGAAATTCCAGATGGTGGCCAGGAATTGCCATCGCCGGCCAGAAGCTTCCACCACTCTCCCAGACACCCCGCCCCCAGGCCCCCTGCAGGCTCCCCCTGCTCCCCACTCCTCCAGCTTCCGGCAAGGAGCGATTACTGGCGCGCTGGAGGGAGGCACGAGCCCCCCGGGGTGTCAGGCGCCCGGCCCAGCTCCAGCCCCGTCTCCCGGCCGCTACCCGCCTTATAAATGTCAGGCTGGCTGTTAAACGACCTGGGAAGACGGCTGCTCCGTTAGGCACAGGGCAGAGTCACGGCTACAGAGAAACACCAACAGCCGCGGTGATTCCTTCTGCCGGCCACACGCTGTGACATTTGCGTCATAATTTGGTGGTCTCCCCGGAGAAGCCGCCAGCAGGAGCGTGGGATGACAACGGGGAAAAAGTCTAAATAACAGCACAGGTGGGCCTAAATAACACCACACCTGAGCCCCATCGGAGGGGACCTCGGGGACCGGCCAAGGGTGGGGCTGGAGTGGCTCTTCGGGTCATTCGCCAAATTTTGTAGTTTCTTTGTCACACATTCATTCATTCACTAATTCAGCCAGCATTTCAGATCATCGTCCTTCCCTTCCCACTGGTGTGGCCGACAGCATGGGGCAGGCTCTCACTGGGCGCAGAATGGCCCAGGCCCAGGGTTGGCCCAGAGCCCCACCCCGGGGTTGGTGTGGCCTCGGCGTGGCCTGGGCCCTGCATGTCTGGAGTCCGCAACTCTGGTGTCGAGGAGGAGGAGGCAAGCTGGCTGGCCTCTCCTACCCGGGGGCTCTGCTGGCCTCCCCTAGAGCCTTCACCATGCAGAATCTCAATGGGAGGCCCGAGTCTGAGGCCCTCTGCCTCCAGGAGACTCCACCATCTCTGTGAAAATTCATGGGTGCAAATACATACTGCGGCAAGGGGGACGGGTAGTTGAAGCCCCTCTGCTACCTCCTGAGGGTGAGCCTGGGCCCTGGGACCCAGGATGCCCATTTCCAAGTGCCACCCCCAGCATCAGTGCCCGGAACATAGTGGGTGCCCGGCAGCTGCTACTATTACTGTTGCCATCCTTGTTGTTCAGGGGACGGAGGCCTGGGGCCGCCCTGGACCCCTGTGAGGAGCCCTTGAGGGTTTGAGCACGGCAGCGACCGGTTGCTGGGAGCATGGGGAGAGGGGTTGAGAAGCACGTGGCTACTGCACAGGCCCCAGGATCTCAGGCCCGGCAGGGGCTGCCGTGGATGAGGAGGAGAGGGATTCTGGAGGAGCTTCTGAGGACGCAGTGGGGGCTGTGTGGTCAGTTGTGGGGGAGGGGACAGCACTTCCCAGGGTCTGTGCAAACAGTGGGGAGGGCCATAAGGACTTGGTCCCCCACATTCCCTCCCCCAGAGGCAGTTCTCTGAATCACAAATCCCATCCCATCACCCCTCCACATATAGCACACAGCGGCTGCTTCCAAATGCCTTTGGTACAAAACCCAGACCCTTAAATTGGGATCCCAGTCCTTTGCGGCCCCCTCTGACCTCACCTGCTCTGCTCACACCTTTCCTCTCCTGTCCCATCCACCCTGGCCTGCTGTCAGTTCCAGAACATTCCATGCCTACCACTCAAGGCCTCCGAAGCACCAGACAAGGGACTCTGTCTCTGGGCTGAAGCTCCTCATTGTGAAGGGGTGAGGAGGAGTCACCTCTGACCTGTTGGAGGGCAGATGAGGTGACCTGGGTACCTGCTGGGCACAGAGCTAGTCCCCCAGTTCACGAGAGCGATGGTCATCGTTCCGTTATTGTTGATTTCACTCATGAGTCTCGTTTAAGGATGAAACGAGGTGACGGATGTGATGGTGACGGCCACTCTGGGGCTGTGGTCATTACCTCAGCCCTGCCTGAGAGGAGAGCCTTTGTGTCCTCAGAGTCTGACAGCTAGCGTCTCCCCGGACAGCCAGGACGGCTGTGTAATTTGTGGGGTGTGGTGCAAAATGAAAATGTGGGGCTCTTTGCTCCAAAATTGTTAAGAATGTCATGTCGACCACAGAGCATTAAACCAAGTGGGGCCCTTCTGAGTGGGTGGTCCTGGGTCACTGTACAGGTCACACGCCCATGAAGTCCCCTGGCTGGAGGTTCTCAGGGCCTTTGGTGGGGTGGGGAGGGGGCAGGGACAGCTCAGAGAAGCCAGCCTCATGGTTTCACATCACATCATTTGTGCTGGATGAAAGTCACCCTCCATCCTTTCCAGCCTATTTTAGGCTTGGCCTGGCATAAAAATTTTATCGGGAAATCATTTTTCTCCATTAAACTCTGGAGGTTGAAAATTCTGCTGCAGGAGGGGGCCTGGGAGTCAGTCAGGCATCCCCTGAGGGACAGCGTAGGAAGAGCAGGCTGGGGGCTGGGGCTGGCTCCCAACTGCTGCCTGGCTCTCCTGGGCAGGGGCCCTGGGTTCGAGGCGCCAGGGGTGGAGCTGGTCCTGATGGGGAGACCACAGGAGGCAGGTTCCAGCCAGTACTGGGACCCTTCCCAACAGGGGCCCAGGCTGGTCTGGGGATCGGGCTCCCTGTGCTTGGGTGTGGGCCAGGCAGGGGGTGCTGGAGGGGACAAGCCTCAGGTTGGCAGGGTCGCCAGGTGGCCATTACAATCCCTTCCAGGGTGCTTCCTAAATGTACTTTCACAACTCCCAGAACCTCATTATGTAAAATCGACCCCTGCACATGCCTTTTGCATAAGCAAGTTCTTCTAGAAGAATGCATTTGAGTCAGAAGTCAGGTAATACCCAAGGACTTCCTATTAATGCCAACATTCCCCACGTCAATGGAAAAATGGGAATTATTGGTCTATACAGTGAACAGCCCCAACATATAGGGAAACGGGAGCCCTGGCCTCAGAGCCCACCTTCTCCTCCTCCTCCTGACTGGCCTGGGGGTGTGTGCGGGGGGCAGGCACTGTTTTTATCCACGATTTATCCATCTGATGCCTGAACCCCGGCTGTAGTGGGCCGGGTCACTGCACATTCAGGGTTGGCACCCGCGACAGCCCTGCTCTCTCCCTGTGGTCCCAGGCCGATGGCCGCCTCTCTGCCCTCCCTGTCTCATGGAGCAGCGGCTCTGGTGACATCAGCATCACCTGGAATGCACCAGAGACACAGATTCTCATCCCTGCCCCAGGCCCGCTGAGTGGAAACACCCTGGGGGCAGGGGCCCTGGTGCTCACAGGGCCAGAGGTCAAGGGCACAGACTCTGGGCGATGGTCTGCGTGGGAAGTCTGGCTCCATCACTCCCCAAGTGTGACTGGCACATGTTACTTCACCACGTCCTGCCTCAGTTTCCCCATCTGTAAGATGGAGCCAGCAGTGGCACTGCCTCAGGGGTCACTGTGAGGACTGGAGGAGCTCACGTGTGCAGGCGCCTCGCACACCCTCATCTTCACATCAGCATCCCCTCTAGCCACCTTCCTACCGAGAAGCGTGGTCGGCTGGATAAGGGCCCCCAAAGACGTCCACGTCCTAATCCCGGAACCTGTGACGATGTTGTCTCACATGGGCGGAAGGACTCTGCAGACGTGATTAGGTTAGGGATCTTGGGATGGGGGGTTACCCTGGATTATCCGGGGGGCCCAGTGTCAGAGAGTCAGAGTGGGAGAGGAGACGGGAGGGCGGAACCAGGGGTCGGAGAGACGTGGGACCGGCAGCCAAGGCACGCAGGCGGCTCTGGAAGGTAGAAGAGGCGAGGAGTGGATTCTCTCCACGAGCCTCCAGGAGGAGCCAGCCCCGCCTGCGCCTGGACTCTCGCTTCAGGAAACTGATTTCAGACTTCTGACCTCTAAAAACCTCCGCACCTCCAAAACCCTCCCCCAGCCCCAGTCCCGCTGAGCTCAGATCCTGTCTGTCACTTACCAGCTGCACAGTTTGGGCCAGGCTGCCTCTGAAAAATGGGGTACAGTATCTTCCTTGCAATGGTAGTTGGGGCACCCCATGCTCAGTGCAGATGTGTGGTAGACCCCAATAAATGCCGCTGAGAACCGAGGGGCTGGATTAGCTGCTCTCCCCCACCTGGGGCAGGAGGGGGTCGCCCCGCTGAGCCCTGCAGCCACTGCCCAGAGGGAAAGGGCCAGCTCAGCAGCTCGGGGCCCCTCGCCTGCCCCGCCCCCCCCACCTCCCGCAGTGTGGCCACAGGCTGCTGCCGGCTGCCTCGTTTCTGCCCCATCAGCTGTGCCTTCCATCTGCACTCCCAGAAAGGCGGCCTGCTGCAGGGTGGGCTTGTGAGAAGTGCAGGAAAGGAGGGGGATCCTCCCCATGCCTCCGTACTTTTACCTGTGGGATCGCTGGCAAGAAAAAGTAGCTCCAAAGCGTTGTAGTAACAGTTTGTAGGGCTGTCGCCTGGGGAGCCTGGGTTCTCAGTGTCTCCAGGTGGGCGGCTAGGACAGCGGCTGGGTGGGGCCTGCACAGCGCAGAATGGGGCAGGGGGTGTGTTGGGGACCGCCTGCTGGCACCAGAGTGGGTGGACCTGGCAGGATGTGAAAGGGGATGATTTCTGTCTCCCAGTCTTTAAGGCAGGCGGGCAGCTGACGGGCAGACGAGGACGCTGACCCTGGTTTGGGGGATGGATACCTCCAACCTGGGTGTGGTCGGCTCATTTGGTCTCCCGGCGGGATCAGGATGGAGTGGTGATTATTTAAGTCCTTCTGGGACTGGGACGTGGGGACTCAGGGTGGGTGGCCTGCTGGAGGCCCAGCGGCGGGTCAGTTGGCCTAGGACCGAGTCCTGCCACCTACTGGTTCCTCCTCGAGCTGCAAGGCCAGGAGGCCTCTCGGGAGGGCACCCAGGGGTGATGGCGGCACAATAGGGCCCCGGACAGTGAGGGAATTCCCACTCACGGAATGGGGCCCCTGCCTGGTTGTAATCAAAGTGGAGGCGGGAGCTCTGCTGGGGCCGTTGGTCAGCAGTCCTGTTGTGGGCCTCAGACTTTTCCCGCCCACCTCCTTTGGGGATGAAAGCCCCCACCTGAGGCTGGGTCCCCACTTTTTGCCCCTTGCAGCTGTGTGACCTTGGGTGGAATCAAGCCTCTCTCTGAGCCTCAGTCTCCTCGTCTGTACTATGGGCATACGACATTCTTTTCCTTACCGTGTTGGAGATGGAATGGGGTGAGATAGTCCGGGACCTGGTGAGACAGCTGTCCCTCCTCCTTCTCTTGGTTTGCATCTGTGGACCCCTCTTCCTGGTCTCCCCTCGCTCAGATTCTGGCTTCAGTGGAAACTCTCCAGCTCCAGACCCGTCCCTGTCTCTTCCCCTCTCTCCTGTATTGACCCAACTGTGGCTCCCACCTGCTTCCAGCCCTTGATTTCCCCAAAACACCGTCTCTCATCGGCCACTGTGTGCCTCAGGCTGTGCGGAAGGTTCTAGATAATGGGAGGTGGGAGCGAGGAGCAAACCTCCACCAGCCTGGTGGGGCGTCCCTGATCTTAACACGGGTCCAGTGACTCCGACCACCAAGAACTTCTCTGCTGGGAGGGACTCAGCCTGGGGCCCCGTGTGTCTGGAGTCCCCTCCCCCTCCCCCGAACCCACAGGCCCCGCTGGGTGGTCTGAGCATTGTCCGCCTTTTCCACCCTCTCTGCTGGAAACGCCAAACGACTGACAAACGGGCAGGTTTCCACCTCACAGAATCAATCACATTAACGTTTTGGAATATTTGCTTCTAATTTTCTTTTCTCCCTCCCTCCCTCCCCCCCTTCCCTCCTCCCCCCTCCTCTCCTTCCCTTTCCCTCCTTCCTTCCTTCCTCCCTCCCTCCTTCTCTCCTTCCCTTTCCTTCCTTCCTTCCTTCCTTTCTTCCTTCCTTCCTCCCTCTCTTCTTTCCTTCCTTCCTCTCCTTTTCTTCCTCCTCATTGAGAAACCCACCCTGTTTTTTTTATGTAATGATACACGCTCACGGCATCAGTCGGAATAACCTGGGTTGTGCTGCAGGAACAAACAGCCCCCAAATATCGGTGACTTTGAAGGCTCTCCTCTGACGCGACAGCGCTGGTTCTCTCACATTCCAGAGACCACAGGAAGTCGCAGGACCACACCTGGCGTCCAGGGGACAGGAAAGGTCCTGCCAGGTGCCTGAGGGAGGGATCTGGAACATGGCGCCTGCATGACCACCACACTATCAAAGAGGACAAAATAAAGCACGAAGAATACAACATCGAAGGAATAAAAGCACACACATCCTACTCTGCACAAGTGATCACCCTTCATGTTAAGCGAACGTCGTTCTAGACCAGTGAAGGGAGAGAGAGAGAGACTTTTACGAAGATGTTGTCTCACTGCACAAGGTTCTTAATGAAAATAGTATATTTAATTTTTACATCCAGGTAAAATTAAGAAGAAATGGAAGGAATTGTTAAACTTCAAGTAAACTACTATTTCTTAAAAGATACCTTAACGATAAAAAAGAGATTCTGGAAAACTTTAGAAGATTAGAATGATTATAGATACTTATTTACCTACTCATGCCAATTTCAGACAGCGTCTATTGGTTCTCTGCTATGAAATATGAAGTTAGCACCCACATTCCCTCCTCTCGCCTCCCCTTTCAGCCCAGGATTTTTATAGTTATATTATTATTATTTTGACATTATCTTAGTGTATGACATTCACATTCTTTTCTGTAACTATAATTCCTATAATTGTTTACTATATTGTTTACAATTGTTTAAATTACACACAATTGTATACATTGTATTAAATTGTGTACAATTGTATAAATTGTATATTATTTACAATTGTTTAAATTGTTGCATATTTAAATTGATCGGATGTTCACCAGTTCTTTAATTGGCTGGATTTTATTGTAATTTATTTATAGTTTTTTCCCAAGAAGGGCTCATGGTGTGTGTTCTCTGATTTCTTTCTGTCATTTGGCTATATTTATAAACAGCGCCCTGGATGTGACTAATTTTCTTCAGTCACACTTTCTTCCCTTCAAAGCCTGGTTCTTCATGGTCTCACCGAGCAGAGGGTGGCTGGGCAGAAGCCTGAGGCAGCCAGCTCTTTTCCTCCTTGTAAACAATTTTCTTTTTCATCCTAAATGCTTGGAGGATTCTGTTTCCTTGAAATTCATGACTTTGCTAAGAAGTATGTGGAGCATTCTGTGGCAGATCTTTCTGAAATGTGGCGTGCTCTTCTGAATTTTGGATTCAATTATTTCTCATTTTCAAGGGCTCTCGCTCACATCGTGTTCACAATGTGATTTGTAGCACTTATTACGGCTGTGAATCAGGGGCTCCAATTATCCTGGTGTTATATTGTTTTCTATGTCCATAAACTTTTCCCTACTTCTCTCTTGTCTCTTTTTCAACTGCAACCCCTGAGATCATCTCGAAGTTTTTCTCTCCATCATTAATTCCACCGTCATCGGTGTCTCTTCTGCTCATTCATTCATTCACGACGTATTTCTCGATTGCTTACTATTGTCAGCAGGTAAAAGTCTCTTGGAAATTGTGGGGGGAGAGAGATGATTAGCTACAAAAATACATCCTGGGGTGTTGGAGAGGTGGACGAGGGCTGTGAGGGAAATGAGGCGGAGATGTGGGGTCAGGAGGACCTTGGTGAGGAAGGACACGTGCGCTGAGTCGGGAAGGAGGTGGGCTCTTTGCTGCTTCTCATCTGTGAGGTCCACAGGCACATTTTGCTCTAATTTCTTTCCTCAGGTCTGGAATCTCCCATTTCACCTCATTCTGTTGTCTTATGACCTTCTTGTGGGTTTTGGTCTTGGGGCCTGCGCATTCTCAGTCAGCTATGCTACGGGCAGTGCGGAGCAGGGGGAGGACCTCCCTCTCGTTTCTGGCCGACATCGTGTGGGTTGGCTGTGGGCCTTTCTCCCGCACACGCCAGTCCCCCCTTCTCTCTTGGAGGCCCGTGTTTGCGCAGTTGCCATGGCGTCCCTTCGTCCTGCTCACACTTGTGCGACCCAGTCCTGACAGCCTGTTTGTTCTGGTGCATTGGCACATTTGTTTCCAGTTTCTCTTTTTATTTTTCTCCTTTGTTTCTCTTTGAAAATCGCATCACAGTGTTTGCAAGATGATACATGCTCTCTATGGGTGACTGTGGGGTGCCCCTGTGACCGGCCCCTCTCCTCTCTCCTCTGGGTTTGGTCCCCGGTGGGTGTCTGCGTGCAGCCCCTGCCCTCGGGCGGGCAGAGGTGATGCGGTCCTGGTTGGAAAACTCGCTGTTTTCTCCCCTGAGATGGTGCTGATTGTCTACACTGGAGCTCACCCATCTACAGAAGACCCTCCGGTAGGGGGCGCCCTCACGGTGCGGTTTGCAGCTCTGGAGCCTTCATGTCCCTCGACGAGCCTCAGCCCCGCTGTGCACCGCCCCGTTCTTGGGGCCCCACAGCCGTGTCCACTCCTCTGTGGTCAGGGCCACAGGGACGGAGCTCAGAACCCCACCCCCCTTGCTGTTTTCAAGATCTGCTTTGCTCCAGGTGTTCAGAATGCGGGGTGGTGGGCGTGGGGCACTAGAGGACGAGCCGGGGCGGTGTGAGGTGGTGGGCTTAGGTGATGGGGACGTCAGGTTGAGCCCTGCCGTCTGATAGGTCACCTCCTGTGCCACGCTGGTTGTTAGGGATCTGAAGTCACTCCTGCCCCGGGAGTGAGTGGCTGAGGTCAGGTGGGAGAAAGGTCATGGGAGGAGAGAGGGCCCTGGATCCCAGAGGCCAGGCTGCCAGAGGGTCAAGTCTGTGGGTATCTTGATCACCTGGAACTGTGTCAGGAATGACAGTGATCCAGGAGCTAAAATCTTCCAGGAGCTGCAGAGTGTGACCTGGTGGGCGGTGACTGCAGCAAGGAGGGCGGCAGGTGACCGAGTCTGACGGCCTGAGACGGGGAGGGCACTTAGGGAGAAGGGAGGGAGAATGGCCTAGAGCAGCAGTGAGGAACAAGGAAGCTTGGTGGTCAGTGGGGTGGGTGCGGGAGAGGGGACCGCCCCGAGAGCGGGGTCCTCAGGGGACAGACCCGGCTTGGGTGCAGTCAGGAGGTGGACGTGACGTTCCCCTGGAGTCTGAGGGTCTGGGGATCTTGCTGACGGTGGGGTCAGGTCCCGGGGTGAGGTGGAGGGGAGGGAGGGGGCGGAGGGAGAGGCGGCCGGAGAAGGAGTGAGGGTGAGGGGCTCTGAGTCCCGGGCGCACTGGCGTCGCGCTGAGCGCAGCTCTGCTCCGGTGTTTCCCGGAATGACTCGTCCAGGTGGAGAAAGTCTCCCCCGCTCCCCAGAGACACGCGGCCAATGCCGTCGTGGGCTCCGCCGTCAGAAATGACTGCTTTCTGGGGTCAGAAGTCATTTGCTGTCTGGGCATTATGGACCTGAGTTCTCAAGAAAAGTGAGCTCAAAATGGGGAAATAGGCGGTGGGCGAGTCTGTCTGAAAAGCTCTGGGATCAGAGCCTTCTGGCCGTGGAAGGCCGGGGCCCGAGCCGCGGCCACATCAGCGCGAGGCCACAGGAGCCCCCGACCCTCGGGTCCCTCCTGCCGCCCCTGCCGGACCGATGGCCGCTGTGAGCGGCGCTGCTCTCGTGCGCCGGTGTGGACGGCGCTCGGCGGCTGGGAGAGGCCGGTGCCTGGAGCCAGATGACATGGATTTGGATCCCGACTCCGGCTCCCATGGAGCAGGGGACTGGCCGACCTCAGCCTCCTTTTCCGTGAAAGGGGACAACGTAACCCCCATGGGCGGTGGGTCACAGGTCAGGGGGACAATGTGTGTGATGTGGGAGTGAGCGCGTGGCACACGGTAGGTGCTCAGGAAAGAGGCTAATCCTCCCAGGAGAGCAGATGTGCGGACCGAATGAAGAGAGGGGCTGAGAGGAGTGGGAAAAAGTGCAAGGTCTGGGTCCCATTCCATCCTCGCTACGTATCCAGCGAGCCGGGGACCCTGGACAGGTCATCAACCGTCCCTGGGCAAATCTGAGATGAGGTCAGGGTAGCAGGGCTGTTGAGAGGGGAGATGAGATGTGACATGATCTTGCAAACTGTAAAGTGCTGTCCACCTGTGTTTCATACACAACAATAGGAAACCCCAGTCTCCACACCCTGCCTGCCAGACCAGCACTGCCTTTTCTCGTCACCCCAGTGGTTCTCAAAGTGGGGTTCCTGGGCCAGCAAGCACCAGCTGGGAGCTTGCTAGAAATGCACATTTCAGGGCCCACCCCAGCCCTACTGAATCAGGAGCTGTGTGTGGGGGGGGAACCACAATCCTCTAGGGGATTCTGATGTGTGTGTCGGGGTTTGGGAACCACTGTGTTTCACGTGGGCTCCCCTCTCCCGCTCAGAGCCCCCCCCACACGTTCGACTTCTTGTCTGTGCCTTACCCCCTCTCCCGAGACCCCCAGACCCGCCACCTCAGAGAACTGTCACCCCCTGTCATGGGACAGGCTCGCGCGTCTCCCAAACGGGAAGCCAGGCTGGCTCTCACCTCGCTAAGGACCCCTAGATATTGGTGCCCCTGGTGTGTTCGAGACAGAGGCCACTGGGGACGTCCTGACGCCTGTAATTGTCCCAGCCCGCCTGCTGCTGCCCGGAACAAGGGGCTCACTGCCGAATGTTCATGGGTGCGGGGTGTGAGGGGCCCCCACTCCCTCTAGGGACCCTTTGGAAACTCGCCGAGGAATCAGAATCCAGGATCCTGATTTCCTCTCTGCCGCCAACTCCCCTGGGTGACTCTGGACATGTCCAGTCCTCCGAGCCTCAGTTTCCCCGTCTGTATCACGGGAACATTGGCTGAGGATCCCTCAGTCACTTCTGAGACATCTGTGTCTTCCCTGCAAAGGCCTAGAGCCATCTCCCCGGGTCTTGTTTCTGACTCCGAGGCGGGAGACCCTTTCACTTTGGGACTCAGGGCTCCTGGAGGCATCTCCTTCGCGCTTGCTCCTGCTGGAGATCTGACGGGGTGTCAAGGCCCAGGAGTGTCCTCCTGTGTGCTCTGCCCCCTCTCCACGCCCTAGATTCTCCCGGCACCTTCCTTCCGAAGCCTGAAGCTGCTTCCTACGCATCTTCCACATGGTGTTTCTCGAAACTCCATCGTCCCTGAGGCGCAAGGAGCTGATGGTTCAAGTTAGGGGTGCAGAGAGGAGGCCCCCAGTGGGCCCACCTTGCCCCTGCCCAAAAACGGTGCTGGCATGAATTCTGCTCTCAGCAGAGGAGGTAAATATAGTATTGACACCCCTGCCCACATTGGGCTGGCACTCTACAGTTTATAAGCTCGTTCAGGCATTGACACAGAGTCTGCCAAGGTGCTCGTGTGAGCAGTGTGCTAGGGTGGGGAGGGGTTTGTAGAGGGGCACTTGGGACTGACGTTAGATCAGGTTTCAAACCCTGGGCCACTTCCCAAGTGTGGGACTTTGAAGAAGTCACTTTACTTGTCTGAGCCTTATTTCCTCATGGGAAAAATGGGTCTACGTGAATGATATGTTGTGCAGTGCACAACCTGCAAAGCTGTACACAGCCGCCCTCCCCTTCCTCTCTTTAGAAGTCCCTACTGGTTTTCCATGTGACAGCAGCTATTCTGGGGTGGGTTCTGCGATTCATTACTTGGGTTGACACACACAATGGCTCTGTGGTTAGTGCAGTTGGGGGTGCTGGGCTGCTGAAGGCCTGTCCACGTTGGGTAGGTGAGCCACAGGCCCTGGGAGGATCCAGACTGTGGGCTTCCCTGGCGAGGCTCTCGGCCAGCGCACTGCCTGGCTGGAGGCACCGCGGGCTAGTCTGGTTTCCCCAGCAGCAGACCCTGAGGTCGAAAGATTCGAGGACAGGAACCTGCCTGACTCATTCTTGTCACCGCACGTGGCCAGGCGCCCGTGGGAGCCGTGAGTGGTGGTTGAATGAAAGTGCGGTGGGTCCACTGCACTGGGGAGTGTGTCAGGGACTCATGGGGGCTGTGAGTGCCCTGAGGGGGCCTTGACCAAGACCGCAGGGTGGCGAGCGGAAGAGGTTGTGGGGGGCTTCCTGGAGGAGGTGGGGCAGGAACGGAGCTCTGAAGGCTCGTGTGCCTGAGGCTGCCAGACGTCCCCCCAGCACCCACTCTTCCATTCTCCAGGGACCTGACAGGACCAAAGCTTTGGAGGGACACATTACCCCTGGGAATAAAGCACTACTTTGCCAGGCCCCCTGCAGATAGCTGTGCCCTCAGCATGAAGTTTTAGCTAATAAGATATAAGCAGAAATACTGTTGAGACTTTTGATTCTTCAAGGGAACTGGCTCAGATGGAGGAGGGGCCTTGTTATCTGTCTGCTTTTCCTCTTCCTTCTAGTCTGCAATGAGAATGTGATGGCTGGAGCTCCAGCAGCCATCTTGGATTAAGAGGTGACCTTGAGGACGGAAGCCACGTGTTGAGGATGGTGGAGCAGAAATACAAATGCTAGTGTTTCCGTGAGCCCAGCCATCCTGCTGGTTCTGGATGTCCTACCTCCGAGCTTTGAAGGATGAGGAACGAGCTTTTGTCTTGTGTAAGCTTCTCTTGTCTCAGGTTTTCCTGTTATGTAGCTAGACCTAATCTGACTGGTGTAGTGGGGAGAGAGAGCTGCCCATGGCAATGGGGAGCCCCTGGAGAGTGCCAGGTGGCCGGGGGACGCGGTCAGGTCGTGTTTTAGCTGACACTTGAGCTGCAGTGTGGAGGAGGGATTGGGGGGGCTCCAGTGAGGGGGTCTGAGATGTCCAGGCCTGAGGGGATGGGGACTTGGCCCATGTTAGGACAGGACTGTCTAGCATCTTCCTCCGCCCCTGAGCCAGAATTGCCCATCATGCAGTGCTGCAGAGACTATGCAAATGAGATGCAGCAGGAAGTTATCAGGGGACCGGGTGGCCCTGACAGTGTCATAGACCATTAGATGGGGCTTCTGGGTAATGGAAGTGGGGAGTCGTCTCCTGTGACCCATCTCCCAGAGGCACGGAGAGACAGGGCGAGGCCCAGCGAGGTCAGGAAGGGATGGAGGGAGCCCAGGGTCCTCGGGCTGGAGACTTCAGGGAGCCTTAGGGACTCCAGCGTCAGGGAGGGGCGGGGAGTGAGGGCCCTGGGGGAGAATTTGCTTCTTCATTTCTTCACTGATTCAGGCCCCAAACCTGAAGACCCCCCTCACCCCCCACCCCCTTTGCAGGCAAGTGGGTGTGTGAAAACCTCAGTTAAGGCCTCATCTGCTCCCTGAAGTTTGACCTGGGGCTAGAGGAGGGTCGGCCCATCACTCAGCAACGCTGAGACTGGAGATGGGAGGGCCCCGGTCATTCCCTCCACCCCGCATCCTACAGACGGGAAACCGAGGCCCCGAGGGGGACAGCAACGTGCCCAGAGTGCCCGCAAGGCCATGGTGGTGCCAGGAGACCTCCCTGCTCCGGCCCTGCCCAGTGCTCCTGCAGCTGCAGGCTGAGTTCCGGAAGCTTCCCCCAGCTGTGTGACTAGGCCCCTGGGAGCCTGTCTGTAGAAGCAGGGTTGGGTGACCCCGGGCCTGCAGAGAGCCACTGCAGGGGGCAGTGTCACCTCCCCAACCTGGCGGGTGAGGGGTCCAAAAGAATTGGACGCTGTCAGAGGGAAGATGTAGACAGCAGTGGAGGGAAGGTATAGACGGCAGGTGTAGACGGCAGGTGTAGACGGCAGCTTCTGTGGGGGTTTGAGCTGCTGAGGAGGGAGCCGGGCCTTGGACTTGCAGAGTGGGCCCCAGCCGAGTCCAGGCTCAGCCTACTGGACACTAACCGTGCGGGGGCAGGACAGGGACCCCCCGAAGACAGAGGGGCCAGGGGAGGTGGCAGCCAGTGGGGGCCCAGCAGACGCCCTGGAAGAGGCCCCTGGGTGAGGGGCGCACGCCCTGCGCCTGGACAGACGTGGAGGGCTGCCCGACCCCGGCCGCTGACCCTGAGGCCCGCACCTGCGCTGTCGGGCTGGCGCGCCTGGGTGCTCCCAGCTGCAGCGAGCAGCCCTCCGAAGGTTCTGCGCTCCCTGGGCCTCCAGACCTGGAGGAACAACCGCGTCCTCTTAGCCGTGTGGGAACCACCTTCATTTCTCCTGACCCCCGGAGGCCCAGGCGGTCTGCGGGGTCTGGGGAGGGCCGTCTGCCCGAGGGCAGGAGGGCTGGAGGACGTTCCCAGGCCCGAGCCTGGGTGTCTGGACTTGGCTAATGCAGGGGCCTGGCTCGCATCCTCCTGTGACGGGGAGCTCACTCCCTCAGGCAGTGCGTGCCTCGTGGGGTCCCTCTGTCCCGTCTGAGCTGAAGTCTGCCTCCACGAAGCGTCCCTCTGGGATCTTCTCTTCAACCTGCCTGAAATCATTCAGGATCCACCAGAGAAATGCCGACGCCCACTACCACCCACGCCCATTTGCTGGCTGCACCACTGGTTCTGTGGCTAATGACAGTGGCCTCACTTACCGAGGCCTCGGGGACAGGCACAGGGCCGGGACCTCTCATGTCTCAGGTTGTCAGCGCCTCACAAGGAATCTGAGAGTCAGAGATTTCCTCTCCGTTTCACAGGTGAGAACACAAAGGCACAGAGAGGGCCAGTGACTTGCCCAAGGTCACACAGCCGGTCCACGGGGAGTGGGCTCTCAGCCCAGGTCGAGTGGCTCCACCACCTGTGCTGTTAACTCTGCGATGATGCTCTGGTGCCGGGTGAGCACCCCGTCTCCCTGGCCTCTGCGAGGACCATCTCCCCTCCGAGACGCCCTGGTCAGCCCCCTCCGGTCCCCACGTGTCTCCAGGGAACACGGCCTCAGTGCTGGGCAACCTCACCGTTGCAGCTCGGGCCCATCTTCCCTCTTGGGGCTGGTGCCTGTGGGTCTCTGAGGGCCTGGGCTGCACCCCAGGAGGGTGGTTCCTCTTATGGGGGTGAAAGGGGATCCCCCAAATATTGCACCCCTTTCTGACAGACCTCCGCTGGCCACACGGGCACCTGGCTGCCTCGGGCTCCGTCCCTGCTGACTGTCCACTGCGCTTCTGCTTGGGGCTTGGCCACAGCCCTGCCCCGTCCCAGATGGGCCTGCCACCAAGGCTTCGGGGGCCTTCAAAACCAGCCAGGAGCTGTTCCTCTGGCAGACCTGGCCACGCAGGACCCACCTCACAGGCCGATCCCACCCACCGCCTCCCTCTCCCTGGGGCAGGGAACTGGATTTCTCCCTCCACTCTGCTCCAGCCACCCTGGCACACCAAGCTCACCCCTGCCTCAGGGCCTTTGCGCTTGCTCTTCCCTCTGCCTAGAATGCCACTGCCCCGGATCTTCTCGTGCTGGCTCCTCCTCATTCGGGCATCCTCCCAGACGTCGTCTCCTCGTAAGGCAGGCCGTCCCTGGTCCGCCCACCTCAAGCGGCCTCTCATCCTCCTGCCTCACTGACCACTGTCCTGTTCCTGTCTCTCCTCAGCCCGGAACAACACACTCAGTCTTCAGTTCCTTCTCCTCCTCCTCCTCCCCCCTCCCCCTTCTCCCTCTTTCCCTCCTCCTTCCTCTTCCTCTTCCTCGTGCCCTCCTCCTCCTCCCCCCGTTGTCCGTGTCCCCCAGCAGACAGTCAGCCCCACGAGAAGGTGGTCTTCTCTGTTCTGTTCGCTGCTGGGGGCTCACCACCTAGAACGGAGCCTGTGCTGGGTAAGTGCTCGGCGAGTGTTTGCTGACTGACTAAACGTGCCTGGAGGTCGAGTGAGGCAGAGGGTCTGGGCACCAGACTCGACTAAGCCGTGTGGCGGGGACACGTCGGGGGGCCTCTCTGAACCTCAGCTTCCGCTTCTGCACAATCGGGGAAGCGACCCCAACCGGATGCGAGGGTCCATCCGAGGCGGGCGCTGCCCAGCCCGGCCCCAGAGTGTGGGCCGCGTAGACGCATCCCGACCCCTCAGCCAGGGAGCCGCGAGCCCGCCGTCCGCGCAGCCTCCAGCCGCTGCCCCCACCCTGCGTCCACCACACGCTTCGCCTGAGTCGGGACGGGACACCGTCCCTGTTGTCCGGCTGGCGCGCACGAGGATGAGCGTCATCAGGGCGGCATGGGGAGCGCTCTCGCACGCCCGGGGGGGCGGATTACTCCATTGGGGTGGGGGTCATCAGGGAGGGCTTCCTGGAGGAGGTGACAGGCAGGCAGACAGGGACATCCAGGAGCTCTTCTGGCAAAGGCCTGGAGGAGGAGAATGCAGGATGTGTCTGGGGCCAGAGCAGGAAGTGCAGGCATGTGCTGGCCACAGACAGGCTGGCGAGGCCGCCGGGCACAGGGCCGCGGGGCACAGGGTCGCCGGGCACAGGGTCGCCGCCAGGCACAGGGTCGCCGGAACCTGAGAGTCCGGATTGAGGGGCCAGACATGGCCGGGTGCTGATTTTGGACCTGCCACTTGCCTCCCCACCCTGAACCTCACGCTCCTTTTGGAACAGTGGCCTAATAAGGCGGCCCCTGTGGTCCTCGGGAGGGCCCAGCGGCGCAGTGGGTGCTAACTAAATGACGGCTGCTGCCGTCTCGGGTTATTGCAACATCACGTTATTACAACAAACGCCTTCAGGGCTGTGTCCGTCAGGGTTCAGTGAGAGAACAGAAGGCACTGACTCAGGGAGGAGAGAGATGTGAGACGGGGGAGCAGGTGCTTTCCAAGCCCCGAGGGCTGGAGCACTGAGTCGGCACACACTCGCCCTGAGTTTCCCGATTCCGTGACCGTCCTGGGGTGGGGGCCGGGCTGAGTCACAGACGGCTGTTATGCAGAGTGGCGTGGCTCCATTTGGCCTTGGGAAGCTCCTGGGGGCGGCTGTGGGGAGGGGGGCTTGAGGTGGCACAGACCCCTCAGCCTCAGCCCCTGCAGCCCTGCTGTCTTGGTCAGAACCTGGGGTCCACTAGGCCCGCGGGCTCCTCAAGGCACTTCCAGCCCCACCTCTAGGCCATGGCTCTGGAGTTTATCTTGAACTTTCTGCTGAAGTTTTTTAAAAAAACATTTTAACTGTAAAATAAGACACAGATACAGAAAACCACATACAACAAATGTGTAGCTTAATGAGTTATTATTGTAACAATCTCCCAGGTCAAGAATTAGATCTTCTCCAGCCACCTTAGAGGCCCCTCCACGTGCCCCACGCCCATCGCAGCCCCCGCTCCCAGGTAACCTCTGTTCCGACTTCCACAGCGAGCACTTACTTGCGTTTCTTGTGGTTTTATCATCCAAGCAGAAGCCGTCATCCTTTGAAAGTTTCTATGTCCTTCAAGTCTCTTGATTCACAGGCCGCTCCATCCCTTTACTTTCCTCCACGTGTCTGCTGAAGACCGGGGGCTGCTCGACTGTGGACTTGGCGCCCGTGGGCAGTTTGTCGACTGCGTCCTCCTGGGGCCGTCCAGCGTGTCCTGTGTCCGCGGTTCCCGCTCGCTGGGACTGCGATCCGTCCTCCGTCAGGAGGCGTGATGGCTGGTCGTCCCCTGTCTTCCATGTTGGCAGCTGTTGCCGCTCAGGGTGTTGGTTCACTGGGGGTTGCAGAGCGGCAACAGTCTGGCTCTATCACGCCACTTGTTATAATTTTATACAGAGACACTGCCCCTCATCAGTATTTGGTTACCAGGCGGTACCCGCGTGGGAAAGACAGGGGAGGCGCTGGGTTCTTGCCTGTATTTTCCAGCTGTCAGGATAATGAGTCTGTTCCCTGATATCACTGGAAGGCGACCAGGCCCACTTCCCAAGCGCCCACCGGCCCCATAGGGGGACGTCCTAGTGGCGGGGACAGTGTGTGATCCAGCCGTGACCCTCAACCCTGCAGCGTGGCCTTCCGTGCACAGCGGGCGCACTGGCGGCAGATGCCGGAAACCTCGCCAAGGAACTTCTAGGAACCAGCCCTCCACCCACACAGCGTTACATACACAAACACGAATGACGTATAAAATACATAACACACGCGACACATGTGACGCATAAATCACATCAACTTTTTAGAACCAGGCTGGATCAACAAGCACGGCTCCCCTTGGCCGAGCCCTGCTCCTCCCCGTCCCTGCCGGGCGCCGCCGGGATGCGCGGAGGTGGGGGCCTTAAAGAGCTGCCTGCGGGGACCTCCTGACTTCACTGATAAGAAGAAGTCACTTTGTGACCAGGCCCTGGTGTCGTGGGCCTCGGGGGACAGCGTGGCAGCAGGGGACTCACACTGAAGCCCCCAGGCGGGGAGGGTGAGTGTCTCTTCCGGCCACGGGTGGTACCCCAGGCGGGTTCCCTGAAATGTGCGGGCTGCCTGACGCCCTGTGGTACCTCCGTCCTGCTTCCTTCCGTCAGCTAGCCTGGGGACAGTCGTCTGCAGCAGCTCCGGAGATGACCCTGCAGAGCAACAGTTCCACAGGTTCCGGGGATGAGGACGTGGGTATCTTTGGGGGCCATTGTTCAGCAGGCCACACCTCTGAGGCCTGCTCAACACCCTTTGTCGTCCCCGCTCTGCCTTCCCGCTCTGCCCAGGTCTGGGGATCAGCCTGAGCGTCCTGGCAGCCTCCCCACTGCTTGTCACTCTGTCCCTTCCCACTGGAACATTATCCGCACCCAAAGGTTCTCCCCCTCATTTCTGACCACCGATCTCTTGAGGGGAATTTCTTCCAGGCCGAGCAGGAACGCCAGCTGCAGGGAGCCCTCCAGGGTGACTCAGCCCACGCTGGCATCTTCTCGCCAACCCTGTGGCCTTTGCTGCAGGACTGCTGTCTGCTCCCCGCGTCCCACTCCCTGAGAGTGACCGTCTCCTGGGTGAGCACTGCCACGCCCCCTCTCTGGGGCTCCCCGCCGAGGCCGGCACAGGCTGTCACAGCTGCACTGTGACTCAGCTGTGCACAGTGACAAGCACACGCTCTATGTCAGGAAAGGCACCTCTGCAGTCGTGTTGTGGTCAGTCCCTGGTGGACGGGAGCAGGAGCTCACACGCCTGCCCCTTGGGCGGCGGTCAGGGTAGAAGCCTAGGGGCCAGCCTGGCCTGGCACTCACTGCTGTGTGACCCCTAGCAGGCTGCTGGGCTTCTCTGAGCATTCACGTCACCCCCAGAAATGTGTTCTTCCATCATGCATGATGGAAACTGACAGAAAAAGCCTCAAAATTGAAGTGCTTCCTCATGTGTGGCCCCAGGTGCTGGGTTCTGGGGGGTGGGGGCTGTGGGCACAGACCTGGTTCAGGACCTGGCTCCCCCTCACCGGCCAGGGCCGGGCGGCCTCTCCAGGCCTAGGCCTCATCTCTAAGGAGGGGGCAGTGTGACTCTCCGCGGAGGCCGTGGCAAGGGCGGGACGTGGGCGGGAAGCCCGAGTCCTGTCCTGTTTGTGGCTGGCATCGATGGTTGTGGAACTCACTGAGCACCGCCGAGTGCCAGGCCGGGTACCCACACTGGGGCTACGGGCGCTGGGGCAGGAGAGAGGAAACTCACTGAGGGCCCCTAAGTGCCCACCTCAAGCCAGGCCCCAGGGTGAGCCTAGGTGCCGTGGGCCCAGCTGGGCACACGCTCAGCGACACTGCCTCCGAGGGGTCCTCAGATGTGCCCAGCGCTGATGTGGGGCCATCAGTGACTTTCCCAGCGAGGCCACATGTCCCGTCCCTGGGAGGACTGCATCCTGCGACGGCCTTTGCTCTTTGCTAGTGTGCAGACCCCTGACCCCGGGGGGCGGGGCTTCCCCACCGTGGCCGGGCGCGGGATCGGGGTCCTGAGCCTGGCAACACTCAAGGTGGTGGTCCCTGGCCTGGGGCCTCCGGGGCTGGAAGCCAAGTCTGCAGACCCCCCAGCGCTCCTCGTGTCCTGCTGCCAGGATCGCCTCCAACTGCAGACGCTGCTGTTGGGCCACGGAAAAGTGCCCAGACTGGGCGCGGAAAGGCCTGGACCCAAACCTGGCCCCACACTCGCCGCTGTGTGACCCACGGTGTCCATGGTAACGGCAGCCCCGACCCTGACACAGCCCTCCCCCCGCCAGGCGCTGGTCCAGGCTCTCGAGGGGCATCATTTCCCTCCATCCTCACAAGAACCCCACGGGGTGGGTACCGTCAGTGCCCCATTTTACAGTGAGGACACTGAGGCCCAGAGGGGGCATGTGCTTGCCAGGGGTCGGCAGCCAGGACAGGGCAGATGCGGGATTTGAACCCAGGCGGGCTGGCTCCAGAGCCGGGGGCCCAGCCTCTGGGCTGCCCTGCCCAGTGGAGGGGCATCACAAAATGACAGGGACTCCAATTTCTCATCTAAAATGTGCAGGGCGGTGGCAAAGGTTCCGAGGCATGAGGCATGGGGAGCGTCGGGCCCGGGCATGTAGTGGGCTCTCCGTGGACACGGCCACTTTCTCCTCCCTCCCCGGGCAGGCCAAGCTCCAGGGAGCAGACACCTCGCCATGTGGGGAGGAGAGGGGGCCCAACAGGCGGGCCCAGCAGGGCCTGGGGCCTGCCACGGGGGCTGGTGGCATTCTTGGGTGTGGTGGCACATGGCAGGCCACAGCTGTCCCCAGGGCTCAGGCCTTGCAGTCCAGACCCTCTCCTCATCCCCTCCCCCACCCGTCAGCCCCTGCAAACCTGCACTCGTTGTGCCTTCTCCCCTGATGAGGTTCTGGAATGAGCTGCTGTCTTGAGCGTCTCCCATCAGGCTGGCGTCGGGCCTGGCTGGTGTTAGGATCTCGGCCGACACTCAGGAACCGGTGCCTCCTTCACACGGGCGAGAGCATTGGCCCAGAGGTCCAGGGTCACCTCTCCATGGGGCTCAGCAAAGTGCGGGCCCTCCCCTCCCAGCCCCACCTCGGCCCGGGAGGGGTCAGCACGGAGTGAGAGACAGGATGGGGAGTGGGGAGAGAGGGGACGGATGAGCCGTGAGCGCACACTATGGGCCGGACACCGATTCACACACGACTCTGCCCGGCCCAGCAGCGCTACCCCGGCTTCGGGGCCAGCACCACGTTCCTCTGGGGAGTCAGCTGTCCCCCACGTGACGCTGTGCCAGCCCTGCGCCCCTCTACTGTTAGGGGAGTGGGCATGGAACCCGGGCCACCAAGTGCTCCATTCCCCCGGTTCAGGGATTGACTCAGGAACGGGCACACGGCCATTCTCCACCTTTAACAGAACCTGTTTTGTTGAAGAGGCAATGTGCCCACCTAAAAATGGATGTTACCACGCTCCCTTGCAGCTAGGAGCGGCCGCGTGATGTGAGAGGAAGTCTGATGGCTTGCTCTCCCATCAGAGGGGATGGTCTCAGCCAGCACAAACCCTTCTTCTTCCCGCCTGGAATGTGGATTTGATGCCCAGAGCAGGAGCAGCCATGTTGTGATCATGAGTATAGAAGCTGTATCACCAATGGTAGAACAAAGAAAAGGCTGGGCCTCCTGGGAAAGAAGGAGTGGCATAGAGACATACAGGTACATTTGCCTCTTCTTGAAACCTCGCTAAAATTAGGGTGAAGATCACTCTAAGGCATCACTCTCACTTACAAAGAGGAAAGGAGAGAAAACCAAAGCCGCATTTGGAAGCTGGAAATCTGGTGGATGGGCAGTAGCCCACTAGGCAGGTCTGAGAAAGTGGAAACTCAGCTGGCAGTGCGGAAGGCTGAGAAGCAACGAACGGCTCAGACACTGGTGACACTAAATACTCTGGAAGGGGGAGCGAAGGAGGATTATTTGAAACAAGAGCCATCGGCCTCCCTCCTCTGCTCGTGTGGCTGGGCGACTGCCCCTTCCTGAGCCCGGAGAAAGCCTGAGGTTTGTGTTTGAGAGAGTGCTGTCTTAGTCCGTTCAGGCTGCTATAACTAGTACTCAGCCTGGGCGGCTTATAAACCACAGATGTTTATTTCTCCCAGTCCTGAGGCTGGAAGTCCAGGATCAAGGGGCCGGCACGGTCATTTTCTGGTGAGGGCCCTCTTCTGGCATCATGGCCGTCCTCTCGCTGTGTCCTCACGTGGCGGAAGGGGCCCCGGGCGCTCTCTGGGGTCTCTTATGAGGGCACTAATGCCATTCAGGCGGGCGCCACCCTCAGGACCTAAGTGGCTCCCAAAGGCCCCGCCTCCTAATACCACCACATCAGGGGTTAGGATTTCAACATACAGGTTTTGGGGGTACATAGACATTCAGACCGCAGTGAGGGTAAAGCAGGGGGCTCTGGACTGAGGATACCTCAGGGGCACCCCTTGAGGACAGGGGACCGCATGGAAAGCAGAGGACATACGGAGTACTAAGGTCCCTTGTCCCCGTCCCCTTTGCAGCTGCTGGAGAGCCGGCAGCCAAGCATCATCCCCGGCAGGAGGAGGTCAGAGGTCATTTCAGGGAACCCGACCTTTGCAAGTGGAAAGACCAAAACTCTGGCCCTGGACGGCCTCCCAGGAACTGGGCCAGCCATGAAGACCGCCGTCGGCACACGCTACCCAAGGGCTCAGCGCTTCTCATCAGCTTTCTCTCTTTTTTTAAACGACATTTACGTTGAGTGAAGCTCACTGATCTCGAGGGCGCAGTTTGACGAGTTTTGACACACGTAGACACCACGTAACACACCCCTGTGTCCAGGTGTCAGACATCCCCATCCGCCTGGACAGCCTCTCTCCAGCCCCTGGCACAGGTAATCCCCATTCCTGGCACCCGCCCCTGCCACCCAGGCAAACACTGCTCTGATTTCTGTCACTGGCAGAAAGTTCTGTCTGTTCTGCAAGTTCACATAAATGGATGCACAGCATCTACACTTTTGCATTGGGCGTCTCTCACTCAGCATAACGCTCTGAGTCAACCCCGTCGTCATACATGTCAGTGGTTTGCTCCTTTTAAGGTTGAATAGATTCCCCTGTTCAGATAGAGCATATCTGATTCACCCATCCTCCTGCTGAGGGACACTCCGTTGTTGACAGTTTTGGGCGACTGCAAACAAAGCTCCTATGAACGTCCTTGTACAGTCTTCACGTGGACACAGGCTTTCGTTCTTTAACTGGACACGCGGCTGGGAGTAGAAGCGCGTGGTCACAAGCCAGGTGTTTTACGGGAAATGGACGTTTTGATTTTCAGTGATACGCTCAGGGGAATAAGAGATCCTTATGTAAAACAAGGTGCCGTAAAACAGGGAGGTTCAGAGAACTGAGCGAGTTCTTAGAACGTGAAAATATTACAGCAGAAATGAAAAACTCAATAGAAGAGCTGGACACGAAATATGATCCAATCTTATAGAAAGAAGAGCGAAAAAGACATGGAGATAGAAAATAGAAGAGAGAACGTTAGGAAACCAGAGGCAAGCAACCAGATATTGATGTTCTGCAGGGAGAGAACGGAGAAGCAGAGGGAAGAAATTACCCATGAAAAAATTTAAAAATTTTCTACTCTGCCAAGACCACTGGGTGCCCAGAGACGCTGATGAAAATAGGCCAATAGCAGAACGCGTTACCTTGACCTTTCCGAATGCTAGGGACAAAGAAATAAACCCAGGGCAGGGAGACAGCTACACACGACGGATCAGGATCACGAATGTCTTTACGTTCTCTGTAGCAGCTTTGGGAGCGAGAGGCCCAGGGAGCGGTTCCTGCAGAATCCTATGCCAGGGTCCTGCAAATTGTCCCGGTGTGAACTCGGTTAACAGAACTCCTTCCCCGTGCAGTCTGGATTAGAACTGGCCAAAGGAGGACAATCTGTGGCACTTGGGAGGCAGAAGGAAGCAGCAGCATTACTTTCTGGAGGTCTCTGGGGTCAGACAAAACGGTAGAGTTCCAGCAGTGCCCGGTACCCTCCAGCTTGTTGTCAGTCTTTTCCTTCATACACACTCTTCTTCCTCCCTGCTGGCCTGCTGACCACCAGCAGTGCCAGGCCCCCCCCGAGGCCACCCCTTCTCGCAGACGTCCCCTCCAACGCCTCTGATGTGCTCCCCGTCGGTGTCCGGATGTGTCTGGCTCCGGGGGCTCCCCAGCAGCCCTGACCTGTCCACGTGCGTCCTGCCTCAGGAGGTGGGTCAGCGGCTCCTCTTCGGATCCTCCCCTCCCCTCCCCTCCCTTCACTTCCCTGGCTCCTCCCACAACCATGCAAAGCCTGACTTCTGCAGTGAATCCCCGGGGCACCCAGGGTGGCTCTACCTCCCCGTCCCAAGGCTGTGGGATGCAATTTTTGGCCCCTGAAGTGGTTCAGGGAACAGAAACTTGGCATAGAGATCTGGAATTGGTTTTCTCATCTGACCAGGTTTAAAGGCTTCAATGGGCCCATTGCCGGCGGTAAACAGGAGCCTCGTCACCCGTCGCATGCGTTGGCAAAGCAGTTACGTAAACGATCACCGGGAGTTTCCTGGATCAGGTGCCCACGGAAGGCGAGGGTTTGGGTGACCCAGAGCTGCTGCCCTAGAACGTTCTAGTGGCCATGAGGAGTATGTGGGCTGGGGGTCTGCTTGGTGACTTCCGATTGTTTGGGGGAATTTGGAAAAAGAAAACGATGCGCTCGGGGTGATAAATTCCCAGCACAAGGTCAAAGTTGGGAACCCGACAGTGTCTACACCTTCCTCCTCGAAAGATACCCTGCTTCTTGTAGCTGCAGGGTTGAGAGATTTTTGAAAACTGAACCCAGAGTCCAGTCCTGCAGGGGAATGGAGTCCAACACAGTTTAATTCACAAGGTCTCTTATGTTAAATCGGGGTATTGACAGGGAAGGGGTGAGACTCTCAGAACTGAAATGAGTGACACACGGGCAGGTTCTGATGAAGCTGGGTGCCAGTCACCCCCAAATTCTGCCAAGCATCCTCAGCTCAGAGAAGCAGCCCTTCCTCCCTGTCTGAGCGGGTTGGTTTCCCACGGCATCGAGAACCTGCAAAGACCTGTCCTGGGGTCATAGAGATCCCTGCTAATGCTCCTCCAGACCCACACCCACCACCTTGAACTTCTCCCAGACCTGTCACTAGACTCCCGTCTGACAGGCCCCAGGGGCCTGGGTACAGAGCGGGACCCATGAGGAGGTACCATGTATACCGAAAGCATCGTTAAGACTTGTCAATTTGTATCACAGAAGCCTGGGAGTGTGCACGGAAATGGATCCTGAGGGTGTTGGGTTAAAATATAAGGAACAGAATGCTGCGTCAAGCGGATTTGTTGATGTGGGTGTGTTGAGCAAAGATCTGGGGCTTGTGCGTTATTTCAAGTGGCTGGGGAGAGCTCTAACAGTTTGCTTCCCTGGGGGAAGGAACCTGACCCAAATATGAGCTACGCCGAATGAGGCTGAGGTGCAAGGATTCCCTGGTGTTCCGTAGAGGAAGGTGTCCAGGGGCTTGGGGGAACTTGAGCGCTGGAGCTCTGCCCGCCTGTCTATGGTGAGTAAGGGCTGCCTTTGTCCCAGGCGTGACTTCCGTCAGGGGCAGTAGAGCCACAGCAGCGGACAGAGGGTTAGATGCGCAGAGATCTTTGCTATGGCTTAACCTATCAAGGTTTCCCTGAGGGTGAGAGAGCTGGCCAGTCTGCTGAAATCCGTCTTCATGTGTATAAGCAGAAAGCTCTAGGTCTGACTTGAATCACCAAAAAGAAATACTCCCAGGCTCTCAGACAATCTTCAGACTTGATCCCATCCGAAGAGCCAGCACCCTTTGAACAGAGTGGGTCCCCTTGAGGATGGATCCTTTTATGATGCCCCAAATGTCTACATGAACCTTTCCCCCTGGCCTTCCCAGAAGGACCTGTGGCCACTTACCAGGGGTTGACACTGAGGCCCGGCCTGCCGTGCGCGCTGCCCTACCACATGTGACCCACAGGCACTGGTGCTGAGGTGTCTGGTAGATAGGGACACTGTATGGACCTCGGCAGCCCCCTAGAGATAAGTCACAGCAGAGTCCTGTAGGATTTTGGAGCAAAGCTATGCGATCCTCTGCAGATGACTATCTCCTTTTGAGAAGTAGCTTCTGGCTTGCCACGGGGCCACCCAGGGACCGTGCAACCTGAGCTGCCCATTGTGGGAGTTGTCCGACCTACCAAGCCACCAAGCCGTCAAGTGGCAGTGGCCTCTCAAGACGGGGCTGGAACGGCTCCTGAAGGCACGGGTAAGATGCGTGAGGGAGTCACGCAACACGGGTCAGAGTCCCGGGGCTCCTGCTCCTGCTGGGTGGCCTCCCTTCTCTCCATGCACATCTGTGCCCTCGTGGGGGGTTCCCTACACAATTATCCGAAGAAGAGATAATGCAGTCCTGGTCTGCAGTGGTCCTGAGCACCGTGTGGGCGTCCCTGAAGCAATGTGTGAGCCCACGTAGGGAGGCCCCAGGACAGGGGTGAAGGACAATTGCCCAGCGGCAGGACTGTGAGCAGCACACCTGGTTGTCCTCTTCGCTGGAAGGACGGGGCATTAGAGTTACGAGTCCCCACGGTCTCCGTCAGCTCCGGCTGCTGTAACAGAGATACCACAGACGGCGGGGCTTAACATTTATTTCTCCTAATTTTGGAGGCCAGGAAGTCCGAGATCAAGGCACCAGCAGATTCAGTGTCGGGTGAGGGTGATCAGGGCCCACTTCCTGGCTCATAGATGGCCGTGTCCTCACGTGGCGGCAGGGCTAAGGGGAGCTCTGGGGTCTCTTTCATAGGAACACTAATCCCATCATGAGGGCGCCACCCTCGTGAGCTAAGCACCCCCCAAAGGCCCCCCTCCTCACACCGTCACACTGGGGGTTAGGAGGTCAGCATATGAATCGGGGGGGCACAAGCATTCGGTCCACAGCACCCTCTTCCTGGGCGCTGTCTAATGGTTTGACTGGGTGGTGAAGGGCTAGAAGGAAGAGATCGGAAGATTGATGACAAGCAGGTTTGAGGAAGAGTATGTGGACCGACCACCTGAGGGGCACACAGTACAAAGATATCGTGTTTTATAGGACTGTTGACCACAGCGCCACCTCAGCAGAGGAGGGTCTCAATACTCAGGAGGACGAGATGATTCCTTCCCCACCAGTCAGCGTCCGAGCGCCTGACAGTTGGCTTTTTTGGTTGTGACGCCAGTGCCTGTGTTAGGCGTTTGATTGCCGAGGCGTCCGTTTCAAGGACATCCATCTCTGATAAACCCATGGCCAGCTGCACAGCCAGAAGAAGAGCCGGCCGCCCGCCCGGGAAGTTCCGCTTTAGAAAGCCCTGGTTGATCAAGGTAACTGACCGCTGGAGTGACCTCGCTTTTCCCTTCCTGCACTTCAATTTCTTGTCTTGTGTTTTAAATTCACCAATAAAGAGTGAACCCAAGAAACCCTAGGCCCCCACCCTCGACCCCAGTGAGGTAAAGCCCAGGTCCACACTCTTTCTTTATCTGTGACCTCGCTGTGTGGCCCGGGCGTGCCGTGTACCCTCCAGGACTAGTGAGTAATAAACCCTGTTTTTTCAGATTCCCTGACGGTAGTTGCTGAGGTCTGTCTTGCAATCATAATAAGAACCTCAAGGGCTGGTCCAGCCACAGCATTGGGTCTGGTTGGGGAAATGTCTGTGGGGGCTGCCACAAGTAGTACGGGCCCAGGTGAGGGCTGTCGATGCAAGTAATCCATAATCAGTCTATACATCAAAGTTGGGGTGAGCTTATTATGAGCCAGGTTTGAGGACTATAGCCTGGGGACTTCCTTCCCCAAGGAGGGAAGGGCACCAAAGAAGTGGGGTGTACAGAGTGGTTATATACCGTTGTGGAACAATGAGCACACATCACACATGACAGGAATGTCCCTTTTACTGCTGTCACGAGATGCGTAGCTGGCACAGCAGGTCAGTGGTCAGCAGGTATGGTCACGAGGTGAGCACAGCGGGTCGGTGATTAATCCTTAGTTCCCAGGCAGAGATGCTTATCCTTAAGGAAATGCCAGTGTCGGGGAAGATGCATCCCTGTCTTTAAGGGCATCCTTCTTGTCTTGGGGACATCGTAAATGTTTAAAGCAGATGTACAGTGCCTGCTCAACAGGCCACGTCAGGCCCTTTTGGAAAAACAAGGTCAGGCCGCATTAGTTTTAACTGAAAAGGCTTCCTCATATCCTCCAATGTATCCTATTTCCTGTCATTTATTCATCAGGGCCCTGGCCAGTCCTGGCCCACAGCATCACTATCGATAGGCTGAGAGTGACAGAATAGTCAGCTTCTCTCCCCAGCCACCCCGTCCTCGCCTACGGAGCTCAGAAGTCACGCCGTAGGGTTAGGAGTTATGCGTGGGCTCAGCAGCATGGACTTCCGCTCACCAAGGCTGATCTGGCCACGGCCAGGCTGACGGCCCAATCTGCCAACAGCAGAGGCCAACGCCGGACTCCCAACGTGGTGCCATTCCCCAGGGGACCAGCCGTTTGCCTGGTGGCTGGTTGATGACATTGGACCACTTTCTGTGTTCTCTCTGGAATAGATGTGGATGTGCCTTCCCTGTTCACAATGCTTCTGTCAAAACCACCGTCCACAGTTTGACAGAGCGCCTTATTCACAGCACTCCACACAGCAACGTACAGACTCCACACAACAACCAACAGGTACGTGAAAAGGGGCTCCACATCACTAATCATCAGGGAAATGCAAATCAACACCACAATGCGATATCCTCTCACGCCTGTTAGGGTGGCTATCATCAAAAGACAAGAGATAACAAACACTGGCTGAAAAGGGGCTCCACATCACTAATCATCAGGGAAATGCAAATCAACACCACAATGCGATATCCTCTCACGCCTGTTAGGGTGGCTATCATCAAAAGACAAGAGATAACAAACACTGGCGAGGATGTGAAGAAAAGGGAACCCTGTGCACTGTTGGTGGGAATGTAAATTGGTGCAGCCACTATGGAAAACAGTATGGAGGTTCCTCAAAAAATTAAAAATAGAACAACCCTATGATCCAGCAATTCCACTTCTGGATATTTATCTGAAAAAAGCAAAAACACTAATTGGAAAAGATATCTGCACCCTCATGTTCGTTGCAAATGCTGCATGGTCTCGTTTATATAATGCAATCCAAAAAATTATATAGTGTAATCCAAAAAAAATGTTGGCCTTATAGAAACAGAGATTAGAATGGAGGTTGCCAGGGACTGGGTTTGGGGGAAATGAGGAGATGTTGGTCAAAGGGCACGAACTTTCAGTTATAAGACTGGTAAGTTCTGGGGATGTCATGTACAGCGTGGTGACGATAGTTAACAGTACTGTACTGTATACTGGAAATTTGCTAAGAGAGAAGATCTTAAGTGTTCTCACCACACACACACACACACACAAAGGTTAACTATGTGAAGTGATTGACGTGTTAATGAACTTGATTTGACAGTCGTTTCACAATGTAGACGTACATCAAACCATCACGCACATCTTAAATATATACAAATTTATTTGTCAATTATACTTCAATAAAGCTGAAAGGAAGGAATCTTGTTTCCCCTTTCTGCACCCCTGGGGTCTGCTGGTCCAGGGACGTCACCTCCCCAGGCAAGAATGCTTCCATCAGGAGCCGGACCCACGGTCCCATGGGCTGAAAGCTGAGAATGTCGCCTGGCCAGTTGGGGCTCCTCGTGACACTGAGCCCGCAGGCCAGGCCGGGAGAGGCATTCGTGCCCGAGCCGGTGTGAGGCTGTGCATCACGGGGAGGGATTCGGATGCTATCACGCAGGGAGGGGCGCATCTGGCATCAGGGGACCCTGGGCGACATATTTTGGATGCCTGGGTCCTCTGATAAAAGTTAGTGGAAAGCACAGCGAGCTCACAGAGCAGCCACAGCCCGTTCAGGAATGAAGTCGTGGGTCACCCCCACCCCAGGAAGGAGGCCGGGGGCAGGGCTTGCCTCGGGTGGGCAATGGGAACCCGGGCAGAATGGGGGGAGGGCGCTGTGAAGGGCAGCCGCGGCCACGGGGACAGCTGCCAAGATGAAGGTGTGGTGGTGAGGGGCTGTTTGCTTATGTCGCTGTTGCCATGATATCAAAATACATCGAGCAATTCCTCTTCTCTCTTCTTTCCCTTCTCCCACTCCTCCCAACACCTAACATAAGGCGTGTTGATAGTGATTGACCACGCATCTTGGTATTTCAGCTGCAGGATCTCAAGGAGGGGGTGCGACTCAGCTAGGAGAGGAATGGAGACTCTCCCCAGATGGTAGGGTGTTTGGAGGGAGCGGGAAAGGTCAGCGCGCTTTTGATCTGATAAGGAAGAGTCGCATCATGTTAGGCAGAAGCCTGACTTTGCTCCTGTCTTCACTTGGAAGTTAAATGTCTCCCTCCCAAGCTCCACTCTGCTGACCAAGGAAATCCATTTTTATTCATTTATTCGTTGAATTCGTCAGTCTGGGGTGGGCGATGTTGCAATAACAAATATGTTCTTAAATCTCAGTGGCTTAACACAATTAGAGTTTATTTCTTCCTCACAAAAAGTCTAGCGGAAGCTCGTAGCTCTCCTGGTGGAGTCCTCTGTACAGAGACTCGGGGCCCTGGGCTGCTTCCACCATCAACGCACGTTCTCTTCGGTCTCTGTGGCGGAGGGAAAGGGAGCTGGAGCATCGCCCTGGATGGGCCGACCTGCTCCCGCTCCTCTGGCCAGGACGCAGGGACACGACCCCAGCTTAGCACAAAGGCGGGTGGGAATGCGGTCCTCCTGGGAGCCCAGGCGGAGGAGGCGACCCTCTCTAACGAGCAGACTCCTGCCGCGTCAGGGCCTGGGCCCGTCTGCCTCCTCTGCTTGAAACGCTCTTTCCCTCCCTTTTCTTGGAATTAAGTTCTAGTGATCTCAGTCCAAGTGTCGCTTCCCCAGGGAGGGCAGAGAGCAGCCGCGGCGGGGCGTGGGCTGGGGGGGCCAGCAGGGCTCGGTCCTGGTCCTGCAGACCAGCCACCCGCGGACCTGATTTCATCCCAGGCCCAGCGACCAGCGTGCAGAGACGGATGGGCTTTCAGGGAGGCAGCGAGAGGACGGGACTTGCATTTGAAAATATCATCTTGGGCTGCCTGGTGGATGGGGAGCCGATAATGACACTTCTATTTTTAAGAAAGGCCGACTCCCTGGGTGGCACCCTGAGGACAGGGCAGCCCTGCATGACGCCAACTTTGATGAATAATCTCGGCTCCATCGAAATACTTGACCAACGCTCCATGTAAGAGGCCTATAAATTATTCAGCCTCATAGACATCTGGGCAGAGGGGGCCTGGCTGTCCCCTAACGAGCAGCCTTCCACGAGGCTGAGAGCCGAGGGATGGGCTGGGAAGGGCAGCGGTTAGGGTTGGCAGAGCTGGGCAGCCTTTGAATCTTCTCAGCATCTCAGCCAAGCTTCCCAGCCCGGCCACTTCCGAAGCCAAACCACCTCCTTCATGTCCGTGGACCTTGATGAACGCTGACTGTGGGTGGCCGGGCCCTGCACTGGCCGCTGGGGACACAGAGTTGAGCTATCCCTGTGTGGTGGGGAGACTGACACCCAGACAGTTAGAAGGTAGGGTGATTCTCAGGAACAAGAGAGCTGTGGGAGCCCAGGTCTGGAACGGCAGCCTGGGGTGACAGGAGAGGTGATGTCCGAGCTGCGTTTTAAAGGATGAGTAGGAGTTCACCAAGTAGATGAGGTGGGTGAAAGATGTCCTTGCCTCTGGAAGTTGCAAGAGCACAGGGCAGGGGTGCAGGCGGGATAGGATATGAGGCTGGAGGGATAAGCAGGGGCAGTCCTGCAGAGCTCTGCATGTTGGGCTAATGAGTTTGGATTCTGCCCTGGGGTCCTGCGGAGCTGCTGAAAGGGTTGAAGCAGAGGGGGGACACAGATCAGTAAGTCACAGAATGGATCCCTCAATGTGCATGTGGGCTGGACTTCAGAGTTGGAAAAGAGCCAGGCCCGCCCTCAGGGAGCTCCCAGTCTGGTGGGGGAGGACCACCATGCTCTGGAAGTTGGGTAGTATCACCCCCTTTACAATCGAGGAACTCAGGGCTCAGAGAGGGGAAGGGCTTGCCCAGGATCAGATCACACAGCGACGATGCACAGTGTCGTCTCCTCCCACACCAGGATTGGTGTGTTTGCCCCACAGAGTTCAGCAGAAGAGATGGTGTGTGACCTCCGAGATTAGGGTACAAAGACACTGTGTTTCTGTCTTGGCTGTTCTGTCTCTGGGATCACTTGTTCTGGGGAAACCCGTTCCATCCTGTACGCAGCCCTGTAGAGAAGGCCATGTGACGAGGAACCGAGGGCTCGCCAGCAGCCCCGTGAGTGAGCACGAAGGAGGATCCCCTGCTGGGTCAAGCAGTCAGATGGTGGCAGCTCCAGCCCTCAGCTTGACGCAGCCTCAGGAGACCCTGAGCGAGAGCCACCCGGCCGAGCCCCTGCCAGACCCCTGACCTCAGAACTGGGCGAGAGAAGGCATGTTTACTGTTCTCAGCTGCTGAATGTTGGGGTGACTTGTTACACGGCAATGTAGCTAAGATAGCTAATACACCCAGCTCTTCAGTGGCAGAGCCAGGTCTGCAGGTCCCAAATCCTGGCTCTGTCTCTGCTGCTCAGCCCTCCGTGGTCTCACACCCTTGCCTTGGGGCCTCTTCCCTAAATCTGCCAGTCCTCCCGGCCCCCACCGTGGATTCCCACTTCCCTGCTAGTGACAGGAGCCTGGGCTGGTGGGTGGACGTGCCCACCAGTTATGGACCTACTGTGACATGTGAGCTGCCTGCTGGGCGGGCCCTCCATCTCGCTACCTGCCCCAGCTGCTGTGTCTGTAACTGAGACCCCCTTACCCTTGTCTGGCTCCCAGCCTGACCCCTGCCCCATCCTCAGCCGGCTCCCCATCTTTCATCCCAGACCTCAGCTCCAGGAGGGAGGGGCCCCACCTGCCTCATGCACGGCTGGATCCCCAGTGCCTGGAACAGTGCCTGGCCCAGAGCAGGCATTCCACACAGACTGTTGAATGAATGGCACCTCCACGGGGGCTTCTGGCCCCTGGGTGTACACAGCCCCAGGAGGCTCCCAGCACACGTGCCTGGCTCCCACGGCCGACAGCAGCCCAAGACCCCAGTCCACCCCTTGGCAACCACGGCTCAGATCTGCTGCCTGGTCTGCCGGCTCAGAGAGGGAGGTGACGGGGTGGGGACGTCTTGAATCAGACAGTGTGGACTTGAGCTGGGAAGAGCCCGTCTGAATGGCTGTGCGGGACAGAGGTGCCCGGTCTCCCCAGCCGCAGCGTCCAGACTCCGTGGGCCACTGTGTCAGAGACACACGTCCTCCCCATGACCTCACAGCCCCCAGCTCTGCCCCCACAGCCCTTGGCAGCAGTGGGGGAACCTGGTTGGGTGAATGTCCCTCTGTGCCACCTGCTCACGTCCAGCCTGGCTGGACATGCTGGGGACAGAGGGATGGGTCGGGCTGGGCCCTGCCCCTGTGGAGCTTGGGGGTGTGTGCAGGAGCCGGCGCCCTGCTGCTCGGCTGAGATAGCCGGGTGCCCAGGGCTGGGGGCCAGAGGAGGTGCTGGCCCAGCATCCGGAGGTTAGAGGCGGAGACATTCCAGCTGGGTGGTGAGGACGAGCGGAAGGTCGTCGCGAGCACGTGCCGAGTGATCGCAGAGTCAACAGAGCTCAGTGGACGGCGGCTGGGCTGGGTGGGGCTGGCCTTCCCCAGTGTCCCATCCTCAAAGTTCTCTCTGCTTCTTCCTGGGCTGTGAAATCTCTCGGTGGCTTCAAGCCCCTTCAGTACACTGAACACAGCACCCCCATGACCACCTCCATCCCGAACCCTTCCTGTCCTCCTGCCCGCACCTCCAGACAGTTGGTCTCCAGGCCTCTCAAACCCAACACCTCCAGAGCAGAGCTCATGAGGGGAAGGGCCCTGGTTTCATCCAGGGTCTGCTACTCCTTAGCTGTGTGATGTTGGGCAAGTTACTTAACCTCTCTGTGCAAACAAAGCATGTGTCAAGAGGTCAGGGGCCAGGAGGCTTGGGTGCAGGTGGGCTGGGTGGAGTGTGGAGGACAGTTGGGGGGTAAGCAGGGCAGGACTGAGGCTGTGACACTTTTGGGGGGTGAGAGATGGCAGTTGCTTTATCTAGGTAGTCACGGATCATCCACGGGATCAGGCCATGTTGAGAAGCAGAGCCCAGGCTCTGTGATCCACTGAGCTGCTCTATAATAGCAAGTCGCCTGTCCCCACGGTGCATCCGCTGACCCAGCCCAGCCCAGCTCTGGGACACTCTTGACAGTTCAATAGTTACCAAGCTGCCGAAAACTTTGGCCTCGCCTCTGTGGGTGAGGCCAGGGGAAGAGGTGCCCTGATGTGTGGTGGCCTGAGGTGTGAGGTGGTCTCCTTGGGAAGGGAATCTGGCTGTGTCTGCCAAAATTACCCGGTGCACATACCCTGACCCAACAAGCTCGCCTCTGGAAAGCCCTCCTCCAGGAAGCCCCGCCCACTTACGGAACAGACTGGTCAAGGATGTTCATGCAGCACGAGTTGTAGCAATAAAAAATGGAAACAGCCCGAGAATCTCTCTACAGGGGCTGATTGAACAAACTGTAGAGTGCCATACAGCTGAAAAGAATTAGAAAGATCACCACTTACCAATGATGGAAGATCTCCAGAATACGCTAAGTGAAAAAAGCAGGTGTGGACTGTATATAGCCTGCTACCTTTTGTGTAAGAATATAGATTTGCTTGTATTTGCATAAATAAACACATTGGGAAAATGCAAAAAGAAATGAATAAAAATGACTAGATTAGGGGCAGGGACACAGATGTGAGGGAGGCTTCTCAAAGTTATAACCTGTGAATTTATTTGTGTTTTGAATGGGTTGTGCTTATTTATTACTTATTTGGAAAGTTAAAAGAGTAAAATAAGAAAATGCGTTAAAAGTCTCCGCTTAAGAAAAGCACCTTATTTTTCCCCTGTTGCGTTTTGCTACGTGCCGTGCTCTCAGCCGTGACTGCCTCCGCGATGCTCACAGCCGAGGGGGACGAGAGATGCCGAGTAAGTGGGTACATGTCGGGGATGCAGGTGGGGGAACCTCACGGGGAGGGGGAGTGGGCTGAGGGGCGGCGACAGCTGCTCCGGGGCAGTGACGTTTAAACTAAGACCTGGAGTCCGCTGGCCAGACGACGCCGCTGGGAAAATGGCAGCATTAACTGAGGGCTTCTCGTATGTCAAGAAACTCTACAGTCTCCCATTTAAGCTGCACAGCAATGCCATGAGGGAGGCACTGTGCGCCCATTTTAGAGATGAGCAAATCGAGGCTCTGAGTGGTGAATTACTTGCCCAAGTTCGCATGGCTGGTAAATGGCAGGGTGATGGTTTGAACCCAGATCAATCTTACTCTACAGCCTCTGCTGCTGGCCAGGGAGCTGCCCTGGACCCAGGAACCTAGTGGTTACACGCAGGGAAGGGACACTGCTCCGAGCAGCCAACCTTGTCCCCCTGGTTCGTGAGCATGTGGAGTCCACCCCAGTTGGTTCAGGGTCAGAGGCTCTGTTGCATCTGGCTGGGGATAAAGCTGAGCCTGAGAAGGTTCTGGAGCTGGAGGCATACCCCTGTGGGCAGAGCTGAAATGAGGGACATGAGGTTGCACAGTCACAGGAGCCGGGCACTGGAGAAGAGGCTGACGCGGGCTCCTGTGCCGAGGTGGGGAAAGGCCTGGCACCAATGCCCCCTCCCAGGGGCGAATGGGCCACCCATCCACCTGTCCATCCACCCATCCGTCCACCCATCCATCCACCTATCCATCCACCCATCCACCCATCCATCCACCCATCCATCCATCCATCCACCCATCCATCCACCTGTCCATCCACCCATCCATCCACCCATCCATCCACCTATCCATCCACCTGTCCATCCACCCATCCACCCATCCACCTGTCCATCCACCCATCCATCCACCTATCCATCCATCCATCCACCCATCCACCTGTCCATCCACCTGTCCATCCACCTATCCATCCACCCTCCCCAGCAGGGAGAGCCAGAGCAGAGCCCGGCTGGGCCCACCTCCCCGTCTGCCCCAGGAGCACTGGGCCCTTGCTCGGCAGGCATTCTTGGGGGTCTGCGGTGAGCGGGGCGGCCTCGGCGTGTTCCTACCCAGTGCTGAGGGTTCAGGCTTTCTACAAAGTGAAGCGTTTGAACCTCTGTCTGCGTTCTTGGGCCACAAAGGATCTGAGGCAAACAGAGCGTTTGTGTTTCCAGACTGACCTAGTTTTTGTGAAAACGCCCTCTGAGCGGCTGCTCTGATGGCTGCGTCTCTGGGCCAACTGCAGAACCCCTTCTGCTCTGGCTGGGGAAGCCACCGCCCAGGACCACCCAGAACCTCAGCTCCTCCAAGCAAACTGGCCTGCATGTGTGCGCCCCTATGAGCACCTACTGTGTGCCATACCCTGGGCAGGCCTCGGGTGGGCACAAGTAGCCCTATGCCTCCCCTCACATCAACCACTCTGTCTTCTTTCATTTACCTTCAAACCTGTCCCTGCTTCTTGGTCAACTCTTCTATGCTGCCTTCTATGAACAAATACCTGTCCTGATGCTGGAATTATGAGATCTTCCTTCCTGATCAGGTCAACTCCTATGCATCCTTCAAAACCCACAAATACTCCCTCCTTTGTGAAGGCTTCCCAGTTCCCCCAAGCAGGTACTCCCTCACTCCTGGTGCTGCCAAAATGCCCTGTGTAAATGAAGGACATGACGTCAGCTACCACCAGCTGAGTTTCTGCTGTCTTTTCTTTGTGTGTGTGTGTGAGGAAGACCAGCCCTGAGCTAACATCTGTTGTCAATCCTCCTGTTTTTCCTGAGGAAAATTGGCCCTGGGCTAACATACGTGCCCATCTGCCTCTACTTTACACGTGGGACGCCGCCACAGCATGGCCGGATAAGAGGTGCGTAGGTCCATGCCCAGGGTCTGAGCCTGTGAACCCCAGGCCGCTGAAGTGGAGCATGTGAACTTAACCGCTACGCCACCAGGCTGGCCCCAAGTGTCTGCTGTCCTTTAGGCATAGTTCCAAGTGCTGTCCATAGGGAGAGGGGAGGCCATCTGAGGAGGTGGCACTGAACAGAGACCCAGCAAGTGAGACCACTGGCCATGCTCACCTATGGGACACAGGGTCCACCCTCAGGGTCTCACAGTTGGGTGGGGGCACAAATGCAGACCCAGAGGGTGGCCACACATTGTGCTCAGGGCTATGGCAGAGGGGAGATCAGGGAGGGCAGAGGGAGCCCAGAGAAAGTTCCTAACGCTACTAGGGGGCAGGGCAGGGCAGGGTGGCAGTTAGGGGTCAGCCTGCTGTAGAAGAAAGAAATCTGATTTCATAATAAATCACAGGATGTCTGTTCTATTCCTTCCTTCCACCCATTCCTGTATTCACTCATCCACCCATCCATCCACCCACCCATCCATCCATCCATCCATCCATCCATCCATCCATCCACCCCTCCACCCATCCATCCATCCATCCGTCCATCCATCCATCCACCCATCCACCCCTCCATCCACCCATCCCTCCATCCGTCCATCCATCCGTCCATCATCCATCCATCCCTCCATCCGTCCATCCCTCCATCCGTCCATCCATCCATCCATCCATCCATCCATCCATCCATCCATCCGTCCATCCATCCATCCACCCATCCACCCTCCATCCACCCATCCATCCATCCACCCATCCATCCATCCATCCATCTACCCACCCATCCACCCATCCACCCTCCACCCATCCACCCCTCCACCCATCCATCCATCCATCCATCCATCCATCCATCCATCCATAATCCATCGTCCATCCCTCCATCCACCCACACGCCTATCCCTCCCTCCTTCCCTCCTTCCCTCCCATACTTGTGCGCACCCTGTGCCATACCTAAGGATGCTAAGCAGTGTCAAACCCCGTCCCTGGCAGACCTCAAGCCCCAGAACTTTGTACTGACTTGCCTTACTCTTTGCTGCCTTGCCGAGCCTCCACTGCTACATCTGTGACGTCGGGACGGTGGTCTCGCCCACCATGGGGTGACTCGACACAACAGACACATCAGAACGGTGTCTGCACACAGTGAGTGGTCCACTGGGATAGCTTTTGTCATCATTGTCATTATTCTCCAGGGGACAGTCCTGCCTGGCTGGGGCAGCTTGATCGGCTGTGCTTAGGAGCTGGGGCTGAGGTGGAACCAGCGATGGCCAGTGGCTGCCCAGTTATGAGAGCGTCTCACATGGGGATGTGATGCCTCTGCCCTTCCTTCCCTCCACAACATTCTGAAGTTCTGCCCTGGATAAGCAGAGATGAACCAGGCTGGATGGGGCTGGGCAGGGGGTACAGTAAGGTGGACACAGAAGGTCAAGGGGTGGGAGCACCAATCTCCTGGCACCTCATGGATGCCTCTCCAGAAGGCACCAAGTTTGGGCTGAGTCATGAGGCTGAGAAGGTTGGTCTGGTCGACAACCAATGTGGAGGGAACAATGGCAGGAGCAAAGGCACTGGGGCATGTCCTGGTTGGCTTTGGGTTCCAGGGTCTGGTCACCAGCACTCAAATCCTTGCTCTGCCACTTACTAGATGTGCAACCTTGGACACTTCTCCTCTCTGTGCCACAGTTTCCCCACTTGTAAGTGGGAGCGGAGCAGAGAGCTACACTACTTCCTTCTTAGGGTTGTTGGGAGAGTCGAGCAAGTGATGTGAGTACAGTGGTTTGAGCAGGGCCTGCAAGTGTTGGTTAAGATTAACATCCTGTGAATCATCTGGAGAGCCCTGTCATATATTTACCCCCCACCCCCCAACTAGGGGAGACCAGCTTGAGGAAATGACAGCACGGATGCAAATTCTTGACAGGCAGACACAGGTCTGCAATCCCGCCGGGGACGACCTTCTAACTGGCCTTGAAAAGGTGCACTGCAGCTGCCTGCTCAGACGCGGCAGCTTCTGGGTGACAAGCTGTTGTCAGCTGCTTTTAACGAGCCTGGTGTTTCAGCGGGCCGAGGTACCCCCTGGACCAGGTCTGGGATAACTGGGTCCTTTGAAAAGCCCACCAGGAGGGACACTGACGAGACATCCCCAACTTTGAGGTCAACGACGGCCAGCACAGCTCTTGGTTCCCTCCCCCGGCGACACGCTCCCTCATCGGCACCAAGAGTCTCTAGGACCTGGGGCCTGGGGACAGCCACTGCAGGTGATGCCACCGCCAGGTGTGCCCCGGGGGTGGGGGACACGGGAGCTCAGCTTCCTCCCCTCCCGGGAAGCCGTGTCCCCCGAGGAGCCTCGGCTGTTGCAGGAACCTGGCCGTGCGTGCCGCTGGCAGCAGAGCTCATAAACAGCTGTCACTCCCTGTGTTCCAGATGGACCCCGGCGCCGCGTGCACCCAAAGACTTCTGCTAATTAAAATCAGATTTTGACGTTTGGGGCTTTTTGCCGAAGATGGGAGAACACGCTCCGCCGTCAGCGGGGAACTGAAGCGTCGGGCTCTGTCTGAACACAGGGCCCCAGACAGCTGGGCGTGAGGCTCCAGGCATTCTAACGCTTTTATTTGTTTATCGAACGCCTTGGTACTCTTCCCACGTTCCAGAGAGGATTTGAAGTGGCCATAAGAACAAGTTTGTCTTGAAACAGAAAAATAAACACCCCTACACGCATGTGCATGCACACACGATTTTTGGAGACAGAAAGGACCGTGTAGGAATCCTGTTCTGTCACTTTCTAGCTGTGTGTCCTTGGTCAAGTCGTTGGACCTCTCTGAGCCTTGGTTTCCTCATCTGTACAATGGGCGCATGCAGTGCCTTCATCGCAAGGCTCTAGTGAACATGAAATTAGATCATGAGACAAAACACCTTTGCTGCTCAATAGATGTTTCCAAAATAGGCCTGTTGAAAAGCGTTCACAGGATAAGAACAGAAGAGAGAAGTCAAAGCAAAGATGGGGGGCTGGGCGCCTACTGTCACCCAGCCTGGGAACTGCACCTGTCCCTCCCCCACCCGGCTGGCTCTGTGGGGACTGCTGCCTCTGGCCCTGGGTGCACACGATGGTTCAGGGCTGGGCACATGGTCCATGGAAACCTGAGGCTGGGACACAGGGAAACGGAGGGCCGGGGAGACTGAGGCACGGCTCTCTCTTGGTATCCTGCTGCAGGAGATAGCTGTCTGAGATCGGGAGCGGGAAGCTGGGGCCCGGGAGGTCGGCTCTGCTCCCAGGCGTTCCTTAGGCTGGTCTGACCCTCCAGCATCTAATATAACGTCCCCACTTGGAGTCAAGAGGAGCGAACACGAGGAGCACGCGGTCACGGTGAACAGAGCTGCTGGGGTTGAGGGCAAGTCTGCGCCTTCTCAGCCGGGCGAAGGCAGTGAGGGCAGTTCCCTGGCTCCCCGTGGAAGGAAAGTAGATGACAGGGTTTCTCAGGGGAGATGGCATTTCCTGGCCTGGATGCAGGACAGCATCCTCACGGGGGCTTCATGTCAGGGCCCGTGTGGCCGCCTGGACAAGGGTCTGCAGTGTCTCAACTTGGAAGCCAGGACAGGGCACGGACTCGAGAAGGCGCAGTGCCTGGGCTGAGGCAGCAGGGCCAGGCCTGCGGGGAGCCGGTGGGCGTGGCGAACCAACCCCCCGGGGGCCAGGCAGTGGACAACGACAGCGAGCGGGGTGGAGAGGTGGCCCCTCTCTCCTGCCCGCACGCAGCCAGGGCCACAGGGGCTTCCCAGCGCCCACGAGCAGAGCACACCCAGACCCGGCCCTTCTCAGTGCCCGCTGCTGCCTCCCCTCCTCTCATCCCGCAGAGGCCGTCTGGGGTCTCCCCACCTCTGCCCTTGGTGCTCAGGGGGCTTCTCAGCACGGCAGCCAGAGGGTCTGTCTCACTCAGAGTAAAGGCGGGTCCTCAGGGGCCCCGGGATCCCCTCTCCTGAGCTCCCATCTCTGCTCTCACTCCCCTGTCCGCGCAAGGCACGCCGCCCCAGGGCCTGGCTCTGCCTGTGGAGTTTTCCCTCGGGGTGCCTGCAGGCTGCCCCCGGCCGCCTTCCCCAGGGGACCCCTGACGCCCGGGGCACCCCGCCCCTGAGCTGCGCTGTCTCCTCTCGTCTCCGCCTGATGGTCAGCCCTGGCTCACTGAGTTCTTCCGCTTTGCTGTCTGTCCCTTCCTGCTGGAAGACGAGCTCCGAGGAGCCGGCCCTCTACTCCTCTGCTCGCTGTGTCCTGGGGGCCCTGGCTCAGGAAGCCTGCGGGATGGGACCATGAGGACCAGCCCCGCACTTGTGAGGCGGGAGTGCACGGCGTCCGCCCCTGCAGGGGGAGCAGCTGGTGGCCTGGACGCCCAGTTACAAGCTGTTGGTAAGAATGGAAGGGTCCTGCGTCTGCCTGGGACCCACCTCCGCAGGGAACTTTCCAGGTGTTCTTACTGAGTCCTCACATCAGTCTGCCATGTTTTACATGGGGGGAAACTGAGGCTCCCAGGGCAAGGGTGGGAGAACGACCCGGTTTGCAGAAAGTCTTCCCAGAAGCAGTGCGTGGGGTTCCCCGAAGGAAGGGACTCTGGGAAGACATACACAGCACATATCTTCCACTGGGGCCGGGGGAGACCCGGCTGGGGACATGTGACTCCTCTCCCAGGGCTCCTGTGGTTCCCAGCCCCGTTCCTCCCAGGCCCCCCTAGGTGGGACTGGAGCCTGATACTCAACACTTACTGGCATATCTTTTAAAAACCTCCTTTGAATGAATAATAATCACTTAAAATCTTTTACAAATACATATTAATTGTTTATTAACATATGTAGTTAATATGTGCTTATATGTAATGTAAAATGTTTGTAATTCACACATATGCATTGAAGAAAGTCTGGTGGCAAACCGCGTCTTCAGAAGCACGGTTAGATTCCCCTTCCTCCCAGAGACGACGAGGACTATGCATTTTGCCGCAGGTGCTCCCAGTCCTTCTAGGGCCATGTGGATGTGAGTGTGGTGGGCCAGGAAATCGGGGCGGGGGGCAGGAATCCTGCAGGAGAGACCGCGGCTTGAATGGGGCCATCCTGGGAGGTCACTCTCCTGCCTGACCACTCGGTGGCTCACCGCTGCTCTCGGCACTGGACTCTGGCTACCTCGGCCCCACGGGCCTGGCTGGCCCCTCCTGTCCCCTCGCCTCACCTTCTTCCACTGGCCCCTCGCTCTCTGCCCCTGGCTCTCCAGCCTCTTTGCCTTCCTCCAACGCCCCGATGTCTTCCCCTGCTGTTCCCAGTGCCCGGGACACTTGTCACCCTCCCCTGCCTCCTTGTCCCGACCCCACCTGACCGCAGCAGGACTGATCTTTCCAGATGCCCCCGGCCTCGCTCCTCATTCCTCTCTGTCCAGCACCTCGTCCTTTCAGAGCGCACGTCACATCCGTCCTTATGGATGTGCTCCTTGGGTCACTTGCTTGTGATTTTTCTCTGCCACCAGCATGTCCACCCTGGGGGGGCAGGCACCGCACCCGATGGGTGTACCACTGTGTTCACGGTGCCTGGCACGAGCCGGTGATCGGGAAATGTTTGAAGTTAAAGGAAGAGGTGCCCACAGTGGCTAGAGGACGTGGAGACATTTCATTCACATGTGTATACGTGTATATATATATCTATATACTTGTAGAAATGTTTTTTCTAGAACATTTTATTGAAGTATAATATACAGATTGAAAAGCACACAAACCCCAAGTGCACAGCTGGATGAATTTTCACCGGTTACACACCCATGGACCCAGCACCCAGATCCAGAAATGAGACGGCAGCGCCTCAACAGCCTCCCCCACACCCCCTCCAGCATCTGCCCTTCCTCGCAGCCGCCCCGCCTCCGTACTCCAGATACAGTGCTGCTGGGACAGCAGCAAACTGCTTGGCAATATCTACTAGGCTGAACCGAGGTCCCTAAACGACCCAGCAATCCCTCTCCTAGGTATAGACACGGCGGAAATGCATACCGATGCTCACCAAAGATGCTAAGATACATTCTGGAAGGTTCGTGATCCCCTGAAACCACCCATATGTCCGTCACAGTGGATAGACAAATAAACAGGATATTCACGCAGTGGAATCTTCATAGCAACAAGAATGAAAGTTGAACAGACACGTGGCAGCAACGACGAATCTCACAACGTTGAGCGGAAGGCGCCAGACGGAAAAGAGAACATGCTCTGGGATGACATTTACACGCGAGGCAAAAACAGGCAAAGGGACCCAACTGTGCCAGATTCTTGTTTTGTTTCTTTTTCTACTTTCTTTCTTTCCCTCCGTCCCTCCCTCCCTCCTTCCTTCTTTCCTTCCAAATTTGGGATCTCTCTTTCTCTACACACACACACACCCACACACCCACACACACACACACACACACACCCAGCTTTTTCTCTGCGTCAGGAAATAATGCCCTTCAAAATGGTGCACCTCCCTGTCACATTGATGCCAGCCCTGATATGAGTTCCCCTACGTTAAACCCAGCATATATGGGGTTAAAACCGAAAGCACTCATCTCCTTTCCTTGCTTTTCTAAGTTACATTCATATGTGAATAGCCGTCTTGTTAAACCTTTGCATCCCTGAACTTCACAAGGCAAATAGAAGTTACAAATTGTTAAAAGCCCAGGTGGCCTCACACTGGGCCTGCACTAAAGTTTTGGCTAATTATGGGTCTTTTGAAGTTTTGTTACAGGGAAACTGATATCCAGAGAATATCAAGAAGCTAAAGCTTCCCAGACCCTAACTCCTTGGCTTCCTGGCACCAGAATCCACCCTCCGCCACGGAGACAGAGACAGTTGAAGGACCTGCGATTCCCTTATCTCGCCATCCTCCTCCCTCCAGGCAGCCTCACAGGGCCAAACGCGGGCTGGGGGGAAGCGCTGACCAGCAAGGCCACAGGCTCCCCCTCCCTACCAGCAACCACATTCCTCACAGCCTTTAAAACCCCTTGCCTCCCATCTTTCGGGGAGAAGGGACAAATTTGAGAGCTCTCGTCTCCCGGCTGACGTCATCCGAAATAAAAACTCCTTCCTTGCCGTAAGCCTGGCGTTCCAGTGTTGTTTGGCCCCTCTTGTGCGGCGGGTAAGGAACCTACATTTGCATCCAGCAACCACATGAAGGCTCTCAAGGGGTTTGTACCTATTAATAGTTCAAGTATCAATGCTTCGGAGGATCCATTACCTTCTTCACAAATCCAGTGGGTTCAGGTCGCTGTCAGACACAGGCGCTCTGAGGGGCTTGTTCGGGTGGAGGTGAGGGCTGGTGGCAATCATGTGACAGGAAGTGCAGGCCATGCCCCACGGGGTGGCTAAGGGGAGGGGAGGCACGGGGATGCCGTCCAAGTGGGCGCTCCAGCAGAAGGAAAGGGTGAGGTCTGGTCATTTAGACGATGTGTCTGTATCTTTTTAACGGCTGCACAGAGTCCGTTGTCCGGGTAGTTTGTGGCTTATGTAACCGAATCTCTGAGATTGGTGCGGTAACCATGGGGGCGCCAGGGCCAGGCTGCATGGTTCAGATCTGGGCTCCCCCAGGTGCGAGTGATTGATCATGGGCAAGTTAATTAACCTGTTGGGGCCCCAGTTTTCTCATCAGCAAAGTAAACCAAATGCGGCACGTACCCTGTAAGGTGGCTGTGAGCATGAAATGAGTTGTCATTTGTAAGGCACCTGGCAAGGGCCCGGAACACAGGAAGCATCTGATAAATGCTTTCCACTCTCTGTTGTTTAACAGTGTCCCTCATTTTATTAGTCGGCTTTTGCTTTAATAGCTGCTTAACGAGTACACAGTGGTGTTCAACAGCCAGGACTATACTCTGCTCTGGGCTGTGGCTGGCGTCAGGTCCACTCCACCCGTCTCCCTGTCTCTCGTTCTGGAACCCAGGAGCAAGGAGCGGGGCCACCTGAGGCATTACTCCTGAGTCCTGTCACTCCGCCCACACTCCGGGGCGCACAGCCGGTTTCTTGACCACGCCTGGAGTCAGTGGATCAGAGCAGCTGACTCCCCGCATAGGGAGCCATGGTGAGGGTGGGGGAGGGAAGGGAGACTGTAAAAATGATGCGACCTCCTCCCCACTCTACACAACCTGGCTCTACGGTCCTTCACGTGGAAACATATTACCTCTGTTTGATTAAATTCCTGGAAAGGTAATGCCCCATGTGTCATATGAGCATTTTCCTGTCCCTTCGGAAAATGTTTCTGAATTGCCCTCCAGGGAGACTGCCCAAGTTACATTCCTACTAGAAGGGCGTGAGCCTGACCCACAGCTCCAGCCTGTATGCAGTGAATTATTTGTTTCCATCTTTGCCAAGTGGATAGGTAAACATGGCGACGATGATGACAGCATCGCATACATTACTGGCTTGGATTTCTAGGGGGAGGTCTGGGGCGTGTGAAGTCAGAAGGACCCCGGATAGGAGCGGTCATTTTCACCAGTTCCCTCCTCCCCTCCTGCACCGGGCTGTAGGCAGGCGAGCCTCCCCTCTCACGAGGGGCTTGGCCATGTGACCGGTGCTGGCCAGGGAACACGCCATGCCCCAGTGGCTTAAATGCACTCCAGTGGTTTGCTCTGTCCTCCCCTGCCTTGCTCCCCCCACCCCCCACGACAACGGCCGCCCCTTCCTGCTGGGGCTGGAATGAGGAGACACGTGGCTTCCATCTCAGCTGAGCCACAGCTTCACCGCCAAGAACAAGGAACAATGTTTCTTGCTGCAAACGACCAAGAAACCTGCCCAGTGCAGTACGTGATTGGATGGACACCTCCCTCTCCCCGGGGATATGAAGGCCCCGGGTATACGAATGGAAGGACCTGGATGATAAGAAATAACGCACTTTCTCAGGAGGGGCTCCTGTGTGCAGGTTGACCGGGGAGAGCGCTCAGGGTCCGCTCCAGCGGGAGTGAGGGATGCAGGACCGGGCAGAGTGAGAGGCTGGTCTGTGGTGGAGGTGCAGCGGACACCTCGGCCAACCCGGGGAGCCCCGGAGCCGGGAGGGCCCTGCACTGAGGCCAGGGGCCAGCCCTTTGCACCGGTGCAGTGACCGGTCATTGGATGCAGGCTTCTCCTGGGGAGGGGACGACCTTGGGCATGGCGCTCCGGTCAGTGAAGTCGGTTCCGGGAGAGATGCACTGGCCGCCATCAGCAGCTGCAGGGGGGAAGCCTTGCCCCTGGAGGGGGCGGTCTGGGAGTGAACCACACACCCCCTGCGTTGACTAAGCTTCCAGAATCGGTCACCTGGTGCGCTGGACACAAATGATCACCTGTGATCACCAGGGCCTGGGGGTTAGTGTCAGTGTCCATCAGAGAGGTTCCCAAGGTCACACTGCCGGAGGCAGGCCGGGCCAGGCTGGGGGCCCCGGGGCTGTCTGACTCCAGCACCAACGCTGTCAGCTGCCAAGACCGAGCCGAGGGGGACACTGGCTGTGAGTTAGGGTCACACCTCACCTGGGGGGGTGGCCCAATGGCATCCCCAGGAGAGCGCGGGCCACCTCACAGAGACTCTGAGGAGTGGCCGCCGCTGGGGCAGATGGGCTCCGACGCTGTGTTTTAAATCGCCGTCTTTTTTGTGCCAGAAGCTTCTACCCTCCTGAGAGGGAAGCAATTTAGAAAATGATTCAGCAAACAGTTTGGTAGAGCTTTCCTCGGGCTGCTGGGCCTATAGAACGGGCCTCATCTTTGGAATTGATCAAATCTGGCTGGAGTCCCAGCTCTGCCTCCATCCCACCCTGCTGTGGACCAAGGGGCCCTGTCACCTCTCAATGCCCCAGGGGTGGGCTGAGATGACGCCCTCCTCCGGAGGAAGATGTGGGGGATGAAGTGAGGCAATGGGTTTGTGGATTGCAAAGTTCTACGTGGGTCGGGATGTGCTTCAGCTCCGGGCCTGGGGACATGGAGGTGGCAGGGTGTGGTCCTTGACCTCAAGAAGGCCACAGCCCAGTGGGGAGCCAGCCATGCCAACCAACCATCTTAGGGTCGCACCAGGCATGCCATGAATCAGGCAGGCACAAAGGAGGGTGGGGGCTGGCCGTTGGGGAGGGACATGGGAGCTGGGTTTTGATCTTTGAGTAGGAGTTCACCAACTGGCCAAGAGAGAGCATGGGAAGACAGCTGGAGGGGATGTGGGTCCAGAGCACCTCAGGCAAATGTAGGGAAAGGACGGCTTGAAATGTTCAGCTTTGAGTTCAGGCTTTCTAACCTCAAGTCAACTGTACTTGAGATCTATGCCTTTTACTACATGTAAATTATACATTTACATTGTTTATCAATCATAAACTAAAACGGACATGAAAAGCTTGCCAGGTGAAGTAAGGGTTTCTAGCAGGTGAAGATCGTGGCAAAGTCGTGGAGGCATGGGGGAAAGGCTGCTTGGTGGAAACTGAATTATCCTGTTGGGCCAGATTATTAAGAAGTTAGATTTAGGGGTAATCTAGCTGGAACATCCCATTTTACAGACAAGGAAACAGATCAGACAGAGAGACACCTTGTTCACAATTGTGCAAGCTGTCAGTGGGAGAGCCGGAACTCAGATTTAGGGTGCGTGTGCGTGTGTGTGTGTGTGCGTGCGTGTGTGTATGGGGATGGGGACGGAGGGGCCGTGATTCCATCGGGGTGCAACTTGGTGAAGGAAAGAGCGAGTCACGTTGATCGGTGTTCATGCCATTCAAACGTGCTTCTGTACAAAACAACTTAACAAAGCAGACAAAGTTTCACACACCCTGGCGCACGAGGAGAGCCGGCCTGGTGCTTCCTCCCCCTCTCCCCCCTCCCCCCGGGAGGAAGAACCAGAATGACGGTTCTGCACCAGGGTCTGTGCCAAGCTCCTTACCCAACATGCTCTGCAGCCCCCGCGAAGAGACTCAGGAGGCGCTCACAGCTCTCCCCGCCTCGCAGATGAGGACCTGCAGCTCGGGGGGCGGGGTGGGGAGCCCTTCATGAGTTGGGTGTGGCAGGGGGGTCGGAGTGCCGTTGGGACTTGACCCCTGGTTGTCGGGGCCTTTGCACTTGCTACTCTGCTGCTGGAACACTGTACTCCGAGTATTTATGTGGGGGAGACTCCGCCTGTTCAGGTCTCAAGTCAGAGGTCAAAGAAGGCTTGACCATTCCATCTCACATGCTCCCCCACATCAGTCTCCAGAATTTTCCAGTAATCCCCCTTTTTCTCTCTTCAGAATCAGAACACTTAGTAAATTATCCTGTCTACCTTATGTTTATTATGCGCCTTCCCTACTGGAATATAAGTTCCAAGAAAGAAGGGGCCTTACTTAACATAGTCCTGTATCAACTAATATATGTTGAGTGAACAAATACATGAATGAATGAAGGAAATGTCACCAAATCCTGGGCTCTTCTACTAATTTCTAATAGTCCATAATTTCCTGCTCTAGCATTTTACTTGCGCATTTAGGTAGTCTCCACTTTTTTTTTTTTGTGAGGAAGATTGGCCCTGAGCTAACATTCGTGCCAATCTTCCTCTATTTTGCATGTGGGACACTGCCACAGCACGGCCGCTGATGAGTGGTATGTAGGTCCACGCCTGGGATGTGAACCCCCAAATGCTGGGCTACTGAAGCAGAGCACGCAAACTTAACCACCACACCACCGGGCCGGCCCCAGTAGTTTCCAGTTTTCACTACTATATATCCTGTTGCAATCCATCATGGGATCACATTCGTGCATTTTTGTAAAATTATAGTTTTTGTAAAATATGGTGTGCCTCGTGATTAAAGCTGTTTTGAAAAATCACGGAGATGCAAGTGTTTATGGTGGTTCTTCTCACGCTAAGCCTCCCATTTTCCAACACCTGCTGTGCTGCAGGCTCCGTGGGAAGGCTCTGCCTCTCTCACTTATCCTCACCTTCCCCACCTGCTCTCAGACTCTGAACAGGAGAACCTTTGATATGCAAATAGCTTGGTCTTGCCAGAAAGATGTAGAAAGAGCCCCATCCGGTGATGGGCTCTGCATCTGAATTCCGGCGGTAGAGGAGTTGGCTCTGCTTAGCTCTTGGGAAACGAGAGCCAAGAGGTCGCCGTTCCTGGAAATGAAGCCGCTGTCCCTGGTAGAGGTTATGGAGGTGGTGACGGGCGGGGGCAGTGGGGCCGGCCTGCGAGCCGGGCTCTGCCACTGATTAGCTGCTGCGGCTGAGTGAGTCGCTGCCCCTTCTCGCACCTCCCTCTCCGCATCAGTAAAACGGGATAACGATGGCGACTGCTTCACAGGGTGAGAGGATCAAATGAGATGACGTGAAGCACTCGGCAGCCTGGCACACTAGACGTGGCCTCCAAAAGCCAGGCTCTGTGCTCACGCCACTGAGCATCCGTGATAATAAGGCATCGGTCCCTGGGGCCATTCCTCACGTTCTGCTTTTCTGTATCCACCTTCTAAATCATCAGGGCTCCTGGCCCTTGGGGGTCAACTGAAAGGTCCTTAGAAGAGCCGACACGACTATGACACCATACTCAGATTGCAATGCCAGGGTAGCTATCACCGCCAGATGCCACGCTGCATTCTTCATTCATTCAGCTGTGCGCCAACGTTGTTCGCAGCCCTGGGGCCCATCTGTCAATGGAAGAGACCGAGGGCACCAGACCACGGGTGCCGTCCCCGCCCAGAGCACTGCAGGGGATGATCAGCGAGTGGGGCAGCTCCTCTCTGTGCTGTATTTTCACATCATTTCTCTGTAATTATTTCCTTGAGTTAACTTACACTTATCATAGTTACATTTGCTGTGTTATATTCCTAAACTGCAGAAATGCGTCAGTGGCCCAGACGTGGCTCCTTACAACACAGAAGTAGCATAACGACTAGAATGCAGGAGGAGTCTACACCCGTAAACCAACAGCAAGAAGTGGCTGTGAGGGTCCCGGGAGATGAATGTGCCCACACGATGATTTTGCACGAGAAGCCAAAAAGCAAAAGCATTTGCTGCTAAAATATCAGCAAATGTCTGAAAAATTGATTTCATTGTACCGATGAACTCTCGTCCCCAGGCCTCGGGACATTATCGGTTATGAAACTTTGCCAAACAGCAGCCTGAAGGTGAAGAAGATTTCACTTCTTAAAAAAAAAAAAGTAGAGATCTCTTGCAGGAAGCCATGCAGCTTTCCAGAACAAGCACAAAACAAGACCCACCGGTGCAAAATTGAGTAATTTTACTCATTAAGGCTGAAATGAGGCAAAAACTACGTCATTCAGAGCTGCCCTGTCTGTACCAACAGCAGAGGCAGCGAAGTTACCGCTTCGTCACTAACCACGGAGCCAACGCCAAATGTCACGCGCGGGGAGATGAGCAGACCTGCCGCAGAATCCTCCGTCAGACGACGCTGTGGGATCCTGCCTCACGGCGAGGGCCGGCGCCCAAGAGCAGTTCCTGCGTGTGCACCTGCCGGCAGACGCGTCCCTGTGCCAGAAACCTCTGCTGTGAAGAGGATGGATCAGCTGCTGGCGGGACGGGCGCAAACGCGTGTGGCTTGGGAGAAAGTCCCAGTCGACCGGCGGGCCGGCATTCACTGAGCACGGGCGCGGCCAGGGAGCGCTCCACGCACTTGACGAGAGTCAAGCGACCAGTACTTTTATCTACTAGTTTTTATTACATTAACTAATTTATTTAAAAAGGTAGTTTTATTATCCACATTTTAGAGTTGGCGAGCCCAGGGCCCGTGGAGGTGAGCCGGCTTGCCCCAGGTGACACAGGTGGCGGGTGGCGGTGTCCACACCGTTCTTACGGCGGTGGCAAACAGCTCTGCCCCAAGGTGAGCGAGAAGTGGCTTTTTCCTCCTTAACTACTGAGGGTCCACTTTTCAGGAAAAGAGGTTTTTCATGAAGTTAAATTATTATTATTTTCCGTAGCCATGATGTGGACTGGAAAAGGAGTGTTAGAATCAGTTCTGACCCAGCACCGACTCTGTAAACAGCAAGAAAGGACATCGTGGAAGGAATAAGAGGCTGCCCAGCCCCCTCCTTCTGTTCACAGCGAAGAGTTAACAGTCAACCGTGCGTGCCCTGATCCTGTCTCACACTGAAGGAGAAACCACAAATAATCCACGTGACCAAGCGCAGCTGCTGAGCTGGCGTCTTTCAATCCTCAGAGTGGATTAATTGGCATCAAACGCGCACATGTTTATTTTGAAATGAGGGCAGAGATGAGACTTTTCTTCTTGATACGGATAAAGCAAGTTAACACCACGCCTAGGATTTCACAGGGCTCATTTAAGTCTCTTGAGCATCTAGTTAGTGTCTATTTAGCATCATGAAGACCCTGGATCTGTCACTTCAGGACAGAAAAGTCACAGACGCTTTAAAAAGACCAACCATAGCGAGAAATGTTGGAAAAAGAAACTGAGGTTCGGACACATTTAAAAAAACACATCCACAAGCTGCAAGAGAACCTGAAATACTTCCAGAACTGAGCGCAGGAAAGAAGTGGGCTAGGAGCCCATTCACCGTTATCTCCTACTCCGCGGTGCTCCACTTTCTGGGGTTCGAGTGTCTGGCAAAGTGGTAAAGAGCTGGAATGCGTTTTCTGTGAGGTTTATATTAGGATCTGTGAGCTTCATGTTAGGTTTGTGTATATATTATATATTCCATATAGATACGGCACCTCTCCATCGTGACCAGCCATGGCGGATGGGTGTTAGAAAGAGCCACTGCGTGCTCCCGCCATGTGGAGCCTGGTCATTGTGAGTTGGGATTATCTAATTCAGTAGAAACAACGAGTTAGGAAAGAAAATTCATCTACAACTCCATCTCTCCATTCTTGAGAGGGCCACAGCACCTCCATAAAAATTTAGAATGATTTAATCTCTCAGATTTACAGGAAATGACAATTTTTATCAGTCATTTTTAAAGCACTGCCTTCGCTTTGCTTTTAGAAAATGGGATGACGCTCTAGAGAAAACAACACCCTGAGTGGTGGGGGCTGGGGATCTGCTCCCCTTCTCTCCTTCTGCAGAGTCTCCCTGTGGGGGTCACAGCCGGGCCCCAGCCTCAGGACCAGGGGGGAGGGGTCCCCAAATCTGGTGACCTCCACGACTGACACCAACACCCACTCAGCTGCTTGGTCTGGACGCCACACCTGACATTTCCCTCTTCCTTGTCTTTTCCTAATTCATCGTCAGATCTTGAAGAATTTGCCCTTCACAGTACCTGGAGTCTGACATCTCTTTCCATCCCCAGTGCTGCCCCCAATCCGAGCCCCATCTCTCTGCTGGACCGTCCCGAGAGCATCCTCTCGACTCCTCCAAAGCCATTGCTCTTCCCCAGCCTGAGTGTCTGTTTCAAAGTGAGAATCTGCTCTTCCCTTCGCCCTCTGCACCGTGACCCTCTCCGTCACAGCTCCTGCTCCGGACTGTGGCTTTGAGCTGGGCTGTCCTGTATCAACTCATCAACTCCATGCAAGCCCACGAGGAAGGTGGCTCCGTTTGGGCTCCTGTGAAAGCAAAGGCGTGGTGCCGGTTGGATCCCAGGAGGCAGGAGAAAGGGCGCAGGGAGAGCGAGGCAGGCCGGGAGGATCGCTGCACAAACGGGGCTCGGTCCCACCCACTGGGAACCCCGAACCCTGTGGGAGGCACCTGGGAACTGTCCACCTGGAAGACGTGAAGCGGGGTGCCCTCCACTGACCCCTGCCCCCGTGGCTGAGGACCGTCCTGAGGGCCGGTGACTCCCCTCCATTTGCAGGCTCCCCTTCGGGGAGGCTGAGTGAGCTCCCCCGGCTTCAGCGAGAGCCCCAAGGTTCAGAAGTGGGGAGCCTCGGGGGGCGCCGGAGGCTGGGCATCGGCAGCGGCCTGGCTGAGGCTGCCCGGGTGGGGCAAGGGGGCGGCCTGGGGCCACACTGCCTCTCGCTCCAGAAGGTGCTGCCGTCATCCCCATTTTGCAGACATGGAAACAGAGGTCCAGGGAGGTCAGCGGCTTGCTCCAGGTCACACATTGTTAGAACAAAGGCCGAAACTGTTCCTCTGCTCCGCAGCACCCCTGTGCGACCCGGCCCTGGTCAGAGTGCTGAGATTCACGCCTGCTGGGAGCGGCCCTCACCCCGTGACTGGTGGGGTCGGTGTATAAATCCCCCCCCCTTACCCCCCTCTCCAGGGTAAAGCGGCTCCCACAGTCCCCCAGCTTCCGGCGCTGGAGAGGTGGGAGCTTTCGCCGCGGCCCGCGGTGCAGGTGTAAACCCGCTCAGCTGCAGCCCGGACGGGGCTGGTCCACAGCAGGCCGTCCCACAACCGACTCGCAGTCACCGGCCCCTCTGGTCTCAGCGCCGTCCTTCCGGGTGAGCGGGACCAGGACCGGGTGCCGCACCGCTGGCTCCTCTTCCGCTCGCCGTCTCCGTCAGTAATCAACCGTCTGACTCGAAAAGTGGCGAATCTGGGGGTCAGGCCTTGGCCGTGGCCTCGGCCAGCACGCAGGGCGCTTCTGAAGAGACCTAAACTGAGACATTTCCTGTTTATTCTAACGCACGCGATACTAAAAAAGTATAACTAGAACCACCTGCCCTAAGGCTAAATCAAGCACTAAGCTTTGTATTATAAGTGAACTTTGATTTGAAGGTAAACGTGAAGGAGTTCGTTGAGTAGTGAGCTGGGAGGTGGTCCACGGACGTGGGAGCCATCGAGGGGTGGTGGATGCGGCCCACGCTGAGAGATGCTGCTGCGTGCCCACCCCCCGCTCCACAGAGTCCCATCATCATTCCCCCGGTTGAAAACCCCCAAGCTTCCTATTTCCCTTCTAATAGAACCCCCCTTCTCATCTGGCTGGCCAAGCCCTGCCTGCGCCGGCCCCATCTACTGCCCCGCCTCCCCCACTGCCTGCCTTGCCCGCTGCAGCCATGAGCCTCCTTCCTGTTCTAGAACACACCCAGGTCACTCCCAGCTTAGGGCCTTTGCACCCACCACTCCCTCTGCCCAGAACGTTCTCGCCCTTCTTCACATTGCTGACTCCTTACCATTCTCCTTCTAGCTGGCATGTCACCTCCCCCGAGAGGCCTGCCCTGGCCGCCCAACCTAAATGAGCCTCTGGGGCATTGCTGGCGACACCACACGGCACCTGGAACTGTCCAGAATTATCTCGGCCATATATTTGTTCCCTTATGTGTTGCCTGCCCCACCCCCACTAGAATCTGAACTCTACAAGAGCAGGACATTTGTCTGTTCTGTTCACAGCCGCATCCCCAGGTCTAGAACAGTGGCGGGAGCAAACTCGGCCCACGGTCCGTGTGGTGGGGAATCCTAACTGTTGGGGACGGTTTCCTGCCTGCCAGCAGCCACCCCCCTCTACCCCAAGGATGGCTGTCTCAGGAAGGGTTCAGTAGCCCAGGCTGTCCCATCTCCGGGAAGTAGCAGAGTATCTGGGATACATCCGTAGGGTTCCAGCTGCTTCCATGACCCAACCCCAGACCCCCGTCCTCCAGGCCCCTTCCCTTGAGAATCTCTCTCAACCTTTTCGGGGTAAATCTCGACCTGTGTGGCCCAAGCTCCTGGATTTGCAGACTGCCCCACCCTCCTACAGTTACCCTGGTGCTTTATAGCTTACAAACTGCGTTAGCTGTTTCTCCATCCCTCCACCCACCTCAGCCTTCTTCCCCAAAAGATTCAAGGTGGCACACAGATTCTATTTCCTCGTCCCTAAGATGTCCCTAAGGCTAAGGTGCTCCACTGTAGTTTTTCAGGAAACTAACAAACACTACTGTCAATGCAAGATTACAAAAAAAAAAAAAACTCACTGACAAGTGCATCACCCCATCCACACAACTCCATCCCAACTTCTCGATTTCTTTCTGCTTACCACCATCAAAAGTTGAGTTTAAAATTTCTTCTGAATCACGCGTGGCTGTCGCAGTGGCACAGAGCACTACGCTGTTGCTTTTCCAAACCTGTGTTAGTGATCTGACCTCTTCCCCACTTTCAGAATGGGGAGGAGGCATCTGAACTGTGCGAGGAATCCCGGGGTTTGGAATGGGAGTGGGAGTTTCATTTCCCCCTTAATTGAACTGCTTATCACCACAAGTTGAACAGCTTCTTCTGAAAGGCAGCCAGCAGCTTTAGACAGACTGCTGTTTGGCTCCTGAGTGATATTTCTTTTGACAAATGAATGGGTCACCAGAACCTCTTCAAGCCTTGGAACTTCTAGAGTCTATTCTGAGTGATGCGGCAATGGCACCTGTCTTATGCATTGGCAGATGTGTGACAAGAATGGGTCTTACACACAAAATTAACTTTCAGTCTTTTTGTCTGCAATTGTAGCTCAGGAATAAACTCACAGAATTTGGAGAATATGTTCAGGATGGTCTGACATATAATATATTCTAAGAAGTAATTGCAAAATTCATTTGGGGAAAGCAGAGGAAGAGCCTCAAAAGATAGAGGCAATCACTGTCTTGAAGAACTGAAACTGAAGCTCTGCTGTAGGTCCACGGGATGGCTAATTAAGAGAGACAGGCTGTGATATAAAGATGCTGAGATCGATTAGATTATTGTTCCAGAATATTCACTCCGTCTCCCCCACCTCCAGGGATGAGGATGCTTCTCCATCTCACCGATGCCGGGCCTGGTCACGTGACCTGCTTTAGCTCTGGGTTGGGTGATCCTAATTCTCCGTTCCATGACCTCAGGTTTAGCCCTGTGACTTGTTTTGGCCCAACGGATACTAGTGGATGTGCTGCAGCAAAGGCTTGGATGTGCCCGTGAGGACAGCTTACCATTTTGGGCTTCTGCCATCCACGAGAAGAGCTTCACCTTGGGTAGCTGCTGCCTCTTTAGCCTGCAGCCCTGAATGAACACAGGTGGGGCACACCTGGATTCCACCTACAGCTGAGTCCAGCCCAGCCCAGTCCTTGTCAGCTGACCTCCAACCAACCCCAGGCATGTGAGACAAAATAAATGGTGAGTGTTTTAAGCCATTGAGTTTTGGGGTAATTTGTTACACACCATTATTATGACTATAGCTGACTGCTACAGATACTGATGTGAACAAGTAATTGGGACCCCTCTCCCCCGTCCAGCAGGCGAAAATAGCAAGCAAGCTGCATAGGCTCAGAGTCAGCACAAAGTCTATGCTGTACTGTGAAGCAGCCTCACAGGTCATCCTAAGCCTGTGTCAGAATGACCTTGAACCCTTCACCTCATGACCCAAGATGCCAGCAGGAAAAGATCTGCAGCAGGAAGAGATACAGGGCACCTGGCTCTCATATCCCCTAGCTACATTTTTAGGTTGAGGGAATAATTAGCAAGCCTGGTACTCGTCTCCCTCCACGCACAGATAACATCAACACTCCAGGATATATAACCAAGAAATTCTTATTCTAGAGAAAAACCAGAGGTACCCTGTCACGGACGACAGACACCCCTTTGGTGTGTATAACTGTTGACAAACGTACTCAGATCCACAGGGTCTGGAACAGCTTCTTCAGGGCACCCTGTTCAACGGTTTCCGGGGCGCCATCCTCACTCTTGATTATTGACTTAACCTCTCCCAAGATTCTTTATTTCAGCCGACACTGACACGGTGTCATATATAAGCCTCAAATTAACAGACAAACTCGCCAAAGAGCAGGCGTTGACTTGGGACGAAGCTGCTGACCACAGGGACATCTGCACCAGGCTTCACGTCTGCACATGGTTTTTCCAGGCAACATGGGGAACCAACTAGGAGGGAACTTTCGCTTTCAATGCTTCATCCTCTTGTCCTATTGTAAATTGTGACTCATAGTAAGAAAGATATATTTGGCCTTCGTCCCAGTTCCTGGCACAGAGCTCCTAAAACCCTTGGAATTTCCTAAGAGCTGTTGAGGCAAATAATCCATAACCAATCTATAAATCAGAATTGAGGTGAGTTTATTATACCAGCCAGTTTTGAGGACTATAGCCTGGGAGAAAGTACCTTCCCCAAGGAAGGAAGCACTCCGAAGAAGTGGGGTGTACAGAGTGGGTATATACTGTCTTGGAACAAGGAAACTCATGTGACAGCAATATCCCTTTCACTACCGCCACGAGATGCTTAGGAGGTGCACCAGATGCCCAGCAGGTCAGCGGTCACAAGGCGAGCAGAGTAGGCCAGTAATGAATGCTTAGTTGCTGGGAAGAGATGCTTATCTATAAAGGAATGCTGGTGTGGGGGGAGGCAACATCCCTATCTTTAAGGGCATCATTCTTGGCTTTGGGACATGGTAAATGTTTGAAGCAGATGTACACTGCATGCTCCACAGGCCACATCAGGCCTTTCCGGAAAAACAAGGTCGGGCTGAATTAGTTTGAAACCAAATGGCTTCCTCATATTTCAACATCTTATTGCTTTTCATTTATTCATCAGAGCGTAAAGGAGAAGGGAGTGTCTTTTGTTATTCATAAGAAGACCTTTCCAACAACACTTGAGTTTATGTTAAGACATTTAGACTTTTAGAAAGCCCCTAAGAATGGAGGCCGTTTGCCAGGGACCAACATGTGATTAGAGGGCTGGAACTTTCAGCCCCACCCCTGACCTCTGGAGACGGGAGAGGGGCTAGAGGTCGGGTGAATCACCAATGGCTAATGATTTAATCACTCAGGCCTCTGTAATGAAGCCTCCATAAATGTCCCTCAAGTGTGGGGTCCAGAGAGCTTCCAAGCGGCCGAACACATGGAGGTGCTGGGAGAAGGTGCACCCAGAGAGGGCATGGGGGCTCCAGCTCCTTCCCCCACGGCTGCCCTGTGCGTCTCTTCCATCTGGCTGTTCCTAAATTGTATCCTTTATAATAGACGGTCATCTAGTAAGTAAACCATTTTCCTGAGTTCTGTGAGCTGCTCTCACACATTATGGAACCTGAGGAGGGCGTTGTCAGAACCTCCGATTTATAGCTTGTTGGTCAGAAGCACAGGTGACAACCTGGGACTTGTGCTAGGCACCTAAAGTGGGGGCAGGCTTGTGGGACTGAGCCCTTACTTAACCCGTAGGGTCTGATGCTCTCTCCAGGTAGACAGTGTCAGAATTGAGTTATTGTAGGCCCCCCCAGAAGTGTCCACCGAGAACTGGGGAATTGCTTGGTGTGGGGAAAAACTCCACACATTTGGTGGCCAGAGTATTGAGGAGTCGAAGGAAACAGAATTTTCCTTTAAAGTAGAGTGTTGACAGGAGAAACAGTTTTTACTTTCCCGTATTAAAAAAATTAAGGTGAAATGAGGTCTGTACCTTTAGGTTCAAATTTAAACGCTCGTGGTGTCACCAGTGTCCATAGGTTAGCTGAGGAGATGAGGATAGCAGACACCGAAGCAGGGCTGAGGTCACAGCTTGGCCTCTGCAACTAGGTCACCCCTGAGCAGGATGACCGACTCATCCCGGTTTTAAAATGGGACGTCCCACATCCCGGGCCCCCCACCCCCAGTTCTGGGGAAAGTGGATGACGGTTGGTCACCCTCTGCCTCACCCTAGGCCTGGGGACTGGCCAGATCTTTGACATCAATTGCAAGATGAATTCACTCATTTCAGAAACATTTACACTTTGAAAAATTATGTGTCTTAGAATTATGGAAACACTGTGTCCACAGTAAACAAGATAAAAATAGATAAAGACATTAGGATGGAAATCGGGATGCTGAAGGTGGTCTATGAGACACACACTATTTTTTATCCTTCCTCTTCAAACCCACTAGCATGACATTAAAAAATGTGGATTTTTAAAAGACATGAATCCACAGGACAAAGAGACAGAAGAGACAATGGAAATAAGATGTGGGGAGCAGGAGGGAAGATGGACATAAGCTTATTGATCTAACTACAATTACAATGTAGACATCTTGGGCGGAGGGAAAGGAAGGCCCTGTGTGTGTGAGAGAGAGATTGTGCGGTGTGTGAAGCCACGACAGGAAGCTAAATCATCTTCCATAATGGGAAGTTGATAGATAATGCCTAAATCTAAGTAATCAATAACAACATAGGGATGCTATTTAAAGATTTAAAGGTAAATGTTAAAAAACAAGGCAGGAGTACATGCTTTGGGAAGCGGGGCAGGGGGTGGGAAGCAAGGATTGCTGATTTTAGCCAAGAAGAATTGTACGATGACTTGATCTTTTAACCTACGTTCATGTCAAACTTAGATAAAAGCAACAGCCTTGAAGAGAGGACCCGCGAGCAACCCACGGAGACAGCACAAGAACACGGCCATCCACAGTGGACTGAAGTTGTGTTTTCTAGATGGCCAGCAAAGCTGAACAGTTTTAAATCCATTTGCTAGCCTTTTGGGTTTCCTCTTCTAAGACCTGTCTCTTCACAGTCTTTCTTCAGTTTTCTATTGGGTGATTCTCTTTTTCCTAGTGATCAGTGGGCGTTCTCGATTCATTCTGGATGCTAATCTTTGTTGGTTATAACTCGTGCAGTCACCTCCTCTCATCTTTACTTTGGCTTGCCTTCATTTCCTGTTGTGTGTGTGTGTGTGTGTGTGTGTGTATGTGTGTGTGAGTGTGTGCATGCACAGAAGTGTTTCATTTGAATGAACTGAATTTATCAATCCCTCTCTTGTAGTTTGAGTTTTGGTGTCCATTTAACGGATCCCTCCTAATCCTATGGCCAAAATGACTCCTATATTTTCTTCTAAAAGTTTTAGAATTCTGCTACTCACTTTTAGGTCTTTAATCCATGTGCAATTAATTTTTGTATAACATATAGAAATAAATATGCCACACCCTCCAATACAGCAGGGAAAAGTGAAAAAATTAATGAATTGGAAAATATACCTGAAAAAATTCATGTCATTGCTCTGCAGCAGCGGTTCTCAAAGTGGGGTTCCCAGATCAGCAGCACGGGCGTCACTTGAGACCTTGTTGGAAATGCAGATTCTTGGGCCCACCCCAGACCTACTGAACGAATCAGAAACTGGGTGTGGGGTCAACCCTTCCAGGTGATTGTGATGTCCGCTACAATCTGAGATTCACTGCTCTACATTGTTCCACATTATTTTCCAGCCCACTGGTGATGGGCACGTGCATTATTTCCAGGGTTTTGCTTTTATAAACATCGCCTCTAGGAACTGTCTCCCACAGGTTTCCCAGGGCCCTCGTGCGTGAGATCTAGGGGAGGCACCCCAGCCCTGCCCATTTCCTCTTTCCTAATTCATACCGGGTTGTTTTCGGAAGTGACTGATATTAGCCTGGGTCCAAACAGAAAACGAAAGACACTCAATCCAGGTAGATGAGGAGAGTTTGATAACAGAGACGATTTATAACAGTGTCTCGAGAAAAAGGAATGTTTTCACTCAACTGAAAGACCAGTGGAGCACAGATGTACCGGGAGTGGTTGCAGAGAACACAGTATTCACGGCAGCATCCAAATAATGTGTGATATTTTACCCACCAAAGTAGGAGCTGTAGTTATCAGTATTTAGAAATATTTTAATGTATACACAGTTAGAGAAATTAGGCTACAAAAATGTTTGTGACAAAGTTAGAATTGAATACAAAAACGGATATCAGGGTTCCCATGTGACCTTGCTGTCTTCGCCGCAGTCATTAATCAGACCCTCAAAATCTGGGAGTCCTTGGAGATCTACTTTGCACATCGACCTAATGCCTTACAGTGGGACTGAACTTTTTGTAAACGAGTCCTCTAAATTTTTGTTGCATTGTGTCCAAACTCTGTTGGAAATCTTTAATCAAAGTATTCACTAAATGGGTGCCAAGAATTCTGAGCTTTGAAGCTTTAGCGAACTCTAATTATTAGAAACAATCCCTGCCAATGGGGAAATGTTGAAATTCATCCCCACGAAAGCAAGAGAGGAGCTGAAGAAATTAAATGCTGAGAGCTCCAATGGTGTTCGAGGTCTGATTTTCAAATTCCATAATTGTTTTTGGAATGTCTCAACATGTGGGAAGAATCTTTTGATGAGATTCCTAGTTTTAATTGGATAAATTTATATTCCATACTGGAACAGAAGGAACTCAAGTAGGCCTACGGTTTTGCAGCATCTAAATTTGATGAAATGTTGAAAAGAATAATAAACAAATTTTGAGGGCGACAAGTTTTGGCTTGTAAAATATTTGTTGCAGAACAGTACCCTGAATGGAGTGAAAATGACTGAACTTATGGAGATCTTTGAATATTTATACATTTTAATAGATAAAATAGAATTGAGAACATCCTCCATTTGCTAGAGTTTTCCTGAGCTTATCTGGTCCCTTAGTATCTGTAGGAAGAGGATTTTCTCGATTAAAATATAGTCTACAAGGAAGACTTAATAGAAAATGTCATCAGACTTAAATTTATCACCACAGAATGCAACTTTGAGTAAGACTGCAAGTGATTTTATGACAAAATGAAGAATAATAAGACCATGCTGAAGAAAAAAGCATTCTTCAGAAAAATATCAGCAACATGGCCATAGATATAGGTCCATCAGTATCATAAATTAATTTGTTGGGCCATAAATAATGTTTCAGAAAATGCATTAGTTTAATTATCCTTAGCAACTTGTTTTGCTCTGACAAGCGTCCCAGTTTGAATGGTGACCCTGCCCATGTGAAGACTGACATGGTTGGCCACCCGCCTCCCCCCCGAAAGCTGGTTCTTGCCTTCTAGGCTCCATGGTTTCCTTCTACCCCTATGGCCAGTCTTCAGCAGGCTCCTCCCCACGTCCTAGACCTCTAAACCATGGATTGCACCATTCTTGATCCTCTTCTCTTTTCTTTTTACATTCTCCTCCTAGCTTTAAATTCCATCTGTCTATTAATGACTTTCCAGTGGACTCTCCCAAGAACTCCAGACTCACATCCAGAGCCAGCCCGACATCCACTTGAAGATATTGAAAAATCTCTCAAACTCAACTCTCAGTGACGTCCTCCCCACCAAAGCCCATTGCACATGCAGTTGTAAGAAATAGCAGAGACAGACCTGGTGTGCCCTCCACTCAGTTTCCGCCAATGGTAACATCTTGCAGAAGCACAGTGCAACATCACCACCAGGATATTGACACTGATACAGTCAAGATACAGAATATCCTCCTGCTGCCCTCTTATGGCCACACCCACTCCCCCTCCACTCCCGGGGCCTCCTCAAGTGTTCATCTCTCTGGAATAAATGCCTGGAGTGCAGTCGCTGGGTGTTTGGCAGTTGAGCGTTGAGTTATTTTTAAGAAATCGCCCAACTCTTCTCCAGAGTGGCTGTACCATTTTGCATTCCCATCAGCAATGTATCCAGTTTCTTGCATCCTCACTGGCGTGTGGTGTTGTCAGTATTTTTTATTTTAGCCATTCTAACATGGGTGTGATGACATCTCAGTAAGGTTTTAATTTTCATTTCCCTAATGGCTAATGACGGTAAACGTTTCTCCACGTGCTTATTTGCCATCTGTATATCCTCTTGGGTGAAGTGTCTCTTCATGTCTTTCACCCATTTTCTAATCGGATTGTTTGTTTTACTGTTGAGTTGTGAGAGTTCTTTATATGTTTTATAAAGATACTAGTCCTTCGCAGAATGTGTGGTTTGCAAATATTTTCTCCCAGTCTCTGGCTTGTATTCTCATCCTAACAGGGTCCTTCACAGAAGAAAAGTTTTAAATTGTGATGGAGTCCAATTGATCAATTTTTCGTTTTATGAATCATGCTTTTGTTGTCAAGTCCAAGAATTCTTTGCCTAGCCCTACATTGCAAAGATTTTTATCCTATATATATATATATATGTAAAAGTTTTATAGTTTTATGTTTTACATTTAAGTCTGTGATCCATTTTGAGATAATTTTTGGAGAAGATAGGAGACTTACATTGAGGTTTTTTTCTTTAACCTACGGATGTTCAATTGCTCCATGACCATTTGTTGAAAAGGCTGTCTTTCCTCCACTGGACTGCTTTGCATCTTTCTTGGGCACACTTGTACAGATGCTCTATTCTGTTCCATTGACCTGGGTGGTGTCTGTCCCTCCACCTACATAACACCGTCTTAATTACTGCAACTATGAAATAAGTCTTGGAATCAGGTAGACTGTTACCTCCGACTTTATAATTCCTTTTCAAAATTGTTTTAACTATTCTAGTCCTTTGCCTTTCCATATACATTTTAGAATAATCTTCTCCATATTTACAAAAAATCTTGCTTAGCTTTTGATAGACATTGCATTAAATCTATGTACCAATTTGGGGGGAACTGACATCTTTACTCTGTTGATTCTTCCAATCCACGTCACAGTGTGTCTCTTTCTTTATTTAAATCTTCTTCTTTCCTCGGTGTTTTGTGGTTTTCTGCATACAAATCCTGTACATGTTTTGTTAGATTTATACCTGAGTATTTTTTGAGTGGTTGTACACGGCTATTGTATTTTTAATTTTGCTGTGCATGTGTTCCTTGCTGGCATACACAAATAAAATTGATTTTTGTATATTCATCTTGTATCTTGTGATTTTGCTGAACTCACTTGTTAGTTCTCGGAAGTGGGGTTTTTTTGTTTGTTGTTTTGGTAAATGCCTTGGGATTTCCTATGCACAATCATGCCATCCAAGTGAGGACAGTTTCATTTTTTCCTTTCCATTCTGCATGTCTTTTGTTTCCTTTTTTGCCTCAGCGCTCTGGCTAGAACTTGCAGCACCAGGTTGAATAAAAGTGGTGAGAGTGGACATCCTTGCCTTGTTCCCAATCTTACGAGGAAAGCACTCAGTCTTCGACCAGTAGGTCTAAGGTTAGCCATAGGGTTCTTGTAGATACTCTCTAACAAGTTGAGGAATTTCCCTTCTGTGCCCATTTTCCTGTGAGTGCTGATCATAAATGGCAATTGATTTTTTTCAGATTTAATTCACATACCATAAAATTCACTTTGTAAAAGTAAATAATTTAATAGTTTTTAGTATATTCCTAATGTTGTGCAACCATCAACACTAATTCCAGAACATTTTCATCATCCCAATAAGAACCTGTGACCCATCAGCAGTCATTCTCCATTCTCTCCTTCTCCCAAGCCCCTGGCAAACCCTAATCTACTTTCTGTCTCTATGGATTAGCCTATTCTGGACATTTTATATAAATAAAATCATACACTATGTGGCCTTTGTGTCTAACTTCTTTCACTTAGCATAATGCTTTCAGGGTTCATGTTGTAGCACGTATCAGTATTTCATTACTTTTTATGGCTGATTAATATTCCACTGTAAAGTGATATCACATTTTGTTTATTCATTCATCAACTGGTGGACATGTAGCTTGGTTCCATTTTTTTTTTTTTTGTCTATTACAAAACAAATAATGCTTCTTTGAACATTCATGTACAAGTTTTTGTGTAGACACATTTTCAATGATCTTGGGCATATGCCCAGGAGTGGAATTGCTAAGTTATATGTAAACTCTATGTTTAACTTGTTGAGGAACCGTCAAACTGTTTTATGGTGGCTGCACCATTTTACATTCCCATCAGCAATGTATGTGGGTTTCAATTTTTCCACATCTTCAACAACATTTGTTACTGTCTGTCTTTTAGTTTATAGCAATATGGGGCGGGGGTGTGTGAAGCGATATCTCATTATGGTTTTGATTTGCATTTCACCAAAAACTAATGATGTTTAGCATCTTCTCATGTGCTTACTGGCCATTTGTATATCTTCTTTAGAGAAATGTCTATTCAAATACTTTGCCCATTTAAAAAATTAGATTATTTGTCTTTTTATTATTGAACTGTAAGTGTTCTTTATATATTCTGGATATTAGACCCTTATCAGATATATGATTTGCAAATATTTTCTGCCATTCTGTGGGCTGTCTTCTCATTTTCTTAATAGTAGTAAAAACACAAAAGTTTTAAATTTTGGTGAAATACAGCTTATCTATTTTTTTTTTTGTCACTTGTACTTTGGTGTCATAACTAAAAAAAAAAAAAAATTGCTCAATCCAAGGTCACAAAGATTTACTCCTAGGTTTTCCTCTAAAAAGTTTTATATTTTTAGCTCTTACATTTAGGTCTTTGATTGATTTTGAGTTAATTGTTGTATAGGGTGTGAGGTAGGGGGTCTAACTCCATTCTTTTGGTGGGGATACCCCGTTGTCTCAGAAAAGACTATTCTTTGCTCATTGAATTGTCTTGGCACTCTTTTTTTTTTTTTCTTTTTTTTTTTTTTTTTTTTGTGAGGAAGATCAGCCCTGAGCTAACATCTGCCAATCCTCCTCTTTTTTCTGAGGAAGACTGGCCCTGGGCTAACATCCATGCCCATCTTCCTCCACTTTATATGGGACGCCACCACAGCATGGCCTGCCAAGCAGTGCGTTGGTGTGCACCCGGGATCCGAGCTGGTGAACCCCGGGCCGCTGCAGCGGAGTGCACGCACTTAACCACTTGCGCCACTGGGCCGGCCCCTTGGCACTCTTTTTGAAAATTAATTAAACATAAATGCTAGGGTTTATTTCCAGACTTTCAATCTTATTCCATTGATCTATGCCAGAACTGTACATTCTTGATGACTATAGCTTTGTAGATAAGTTTTGAAATTGAGAAGTGTGAACCAGCCAACTTAGTTGCTCTTTTCAAGACTGCCTTGGCTAATGTTGGTTCTTTAAATTTCTGTATGAATTTGAGGATCAGGATGTGTTTCTGCAAAAAAAAAAAAAAAAAAATGCAGCTGGGAATCTGATAGAGATTAAGTTGAATCTATAAATAAATGTGAGAAGTACTGCCATCTTAAGAGTGTTAAGTTTTCCAGTTCATGAACACGGGATGTCTTTCTATTTATTTAAGTCTAATTTCTTTCAATGATGTTCTGTGGTTTTTGGTGTACACATCTTACACTTCTTTTGTTAAATTGATTTCTAAATATTTTATTCTCTTTGATGCTATTTCAAATGGAAATGTTTTCTTAATTTGATTTTTAGAATGTTCATTGCTAGTGTGCAGAAATGCAATTGATTTTTAATATATTGATTTTGCATCCTGCAACCTTGCTGTACTTGTTTATTACCTCTAGTAGTTGTGTGTGTGTGTGTGTATTCCTATAGATCTTCTATATACAAGATCATGTCATCTGTGAACAGAGATAATTATACTTCTGCCTTTCCAACCAGGATGCCTTTTATTTCTTTTTCTTGCCTAACTGCTCTGGCTCGAACCTCCAGTATAATGATGAATAGAAGTGGTGAGATCAGAGGTCCTTGTCTTGTTCCTTATCTTAGGGGAAAAGCATATGGTCTTTCACCATTAAGTATGATGTGAGCTATAAATTTTTTGTTGATGCCCTTCCTCAGACTGAGGAAGTTCTCTTCTATTCCTAGTTTAAGTGTTTTTATCATGAAAGCATATTGGATTTTGTCAAATGCTTTTTTGTGTGTCTATTAAAATGATCATATGGTTTTTGCCCTATACTCTACTATATGATGTATACATTGATTGATTTTTGTATGTTGAACCAATCTTGCATTTCTGGGATAAATCCCACTTCATCATGGTGTAAAATCTTTTTAAAATGTTGCTGGATTTGGTTTTCTAGTATTTTGTTGAGGATTTTTGAGTCTACGTTCATAAGGTTTACTGGTCTGTTTTCTTTTCTTGTAATGTTTTTGTCTCGTTTTGGTATTAGAGTAATACTGGCCTCAGGAATGAGTTGAGAAATGTTCTTTTTTCTTCCACTTTTTGGAGGCATTTGAAAAGGATTGGCATTAATTCTTCTTTAAATGTTTAGTAGAATTCACCAGTGAAGCTATCTAGTCCTGGGTTTTTCTTTGTGGGAAGTTTTTGATTACTAATTCACTCTCTTTGCTTGTTAGGTCTATTAAGATTTTCTATTTCTTCCTGAGTTTGTTTTGGTAGCTTGTGTCTTTCTAGGAATTTATCCATTTCATCTAGATTATCTAATTTGTTGGCATACAACTGTCTGTAGTATTCCGTTATAATTCTTTTTATTTCTGTAAAGTCACTAGTAATGTCCCCTCTTTCATTCCTTATTTTAGAATTTGAGTCTTCTCTCTTGTTTTTCTTGGTTAGCCTAGCTAAAGGTTTGTCAACTTAGTCAATCTTTTCAAAGAATCAACTTCTGGTTTTGTTTATTTTATCTATTGCTTTTCTTTTTCCTTATTTTGTGTCTCTGTTTTAATCTTTATTATTTCCTTACTTCTGCTTGCTTTGGGTTCAATTTGCTCTTTTTTTTTCTAGTTTCTTAAGGTGGAAAGGGTGGTTATTGATTTGATATCTTTCTTCTTTTTTTATAACAGCCTCTTACAGCTTTAAACTTCCCTCTAAGTACTGCTTTTGCTACATTCCATACATTTTGGTGTATTATGTTTCATTTTCATTAGTCTCAAAATATTTTCTAATTTTTCCCATGATTTCTTCTTTGATCCAGTGGTTATTTAAGAGTTGTTAAGACTGTGTTATTTCCACATATTTGTGAATTCCCTTCTGTTCTTGATTTCTAATTTCACATCATTGATTCTAAATCACATCATTCACAATTATACAACTATACCTTGTATAATCTCAGTCCTTTCAAATTTGTTGAGACTTGTTATATGACCTAACATGTGGTCTGTCATGGAGAACATACTTGAGAATATGTGTTCTGCTGTCATTGAACAGAGTGTTTTACAGATATCTGTGGTTTATGGTGTGTTCAAATCTTCTCTTTCCTTGCCGGTCTCATGTACAGTTCTGTCCATTACTGAAAGTATATTGAAGACTTTCACTATCATCATTGAATTATCTATTTCTCCCTTTGTTTCTGTCTGGTTTTGCTTCATGTATTTGGAGCTCTGTTGTTAGGTGTATATATGTTTATAATTGTTAAGTTATCTTGATGGATTGGTCCTTTTATCATTAAAAACTGTCTTTCTTTTTCTCTAGTAACAATTTTTGTCTTAAATTTTGTTTTGTCTGTTATTAGTATAGCCATTCCAGTTCTCTTTTGGTTAGTTTGAATAGTATATCATTTCCCACTCACTTATTTTCAACTCATTTGTTTCTTTGAATATAAAGTGTGTCTCTTGCAGACAGTATTGAGTTGGGTTATTTTTAAAAATCCATTTTGCCAATCTCAGCCTTTTAAATGAAGTGTTTAATCCACTTACATTTAATATGTTACTGATAAGGTAGGATTTACATTGCCATTATGTCATTTGTTTTCTATACGTTCTATTCTTTTGTTTCTCTATTCCTCCATTATTGCCTTTTTTTACATGAAATAGATATTTTCTAGTGTATCATTTTAATTCTCTTGTTTCTTTTCCATATTTTTTGACTTATATTCTTAATGGTTGCCCTGATGATTACAATTAACATCTTAACTTATAAAAATCTGGTTTGGATTAATACCAACTTAATTTCAATAGTTTAGAGAACTTTCCTCCTAAAGAGCTCCATCTCCTCCCTACCTCTTTTATGCTATTATTGTCATGCAAATTACATTTTTGTACCCTCATCAACATAGATTTATAAGTGTTGCTTTATGCAGTTGTCTTCTAAATAAGACAGGAGAAAAAAGTTTCAAACAAAAATACATTTATACTGTGAGAAACCAGCTGTTAATTTTATTGACAACACCTTATACATGACCACTTGCTTCTCTCTTGCTGCTTTCAAGATTCTCTCTTTGTCTGTGACTTGCAAGAGTTCCTCTATGATGTGTCTAGGTGTTTGAGTTTATCCTACTTGGAGTTTGTTGAGCTTCTTGGATGTTCAGCTTAATGCATTTCATCAAATTTGGGAAGTTTCTGGCCTTCTCTGATACCACTCCAGCTGGGGAGTGGGGTGGGGCACCTCACTTTAACTTGGCAAGGTCGGGAGTCTAGGCTCCCCACTCAGCCTTTGCTGGCATGAGTGGTGGTGGGACCGTTAATTTTTCTGCAGTGTTTGGTTAGAGTACAGCGGTTATTGTCTAAAAGTTTTCTGTCTTAGGTTGTCCCTTTTCCGGTTCTTTGGCTTGAGAGAGCAGGTTTTTGGAGGCAGGTTTCTGGTCTGCACTCAATGGCATCTCCAGGTTGCCAGCTTCTTCAACTCTAAGTCTGAGATATATGATGCAAAAGAATGCCCAGGGAACTCAACACTCTATCATTCCTTGGGTCCTGAGCCACCCAGCCAGTCTGCCTTTTTCTCTCCACCTTGTGGAGTCATTTATTTTGAGTTGTTTTCAGTTGTGCTTTGTTGAAAGAATGAGGAAGACCCTACCCCATCTTCCTGGAAATGGAAGTTGACTATATTTCCTTTTAAAAGGTAATTTTCCACAGCCACCTCATCTTGTAACATTTCTGCCTCCTTTCCCCCACCGGCAATGTCTGTTCTTTTCACAAGTGTCATCCCTTCATTGTTCTCATTTTTTTTTTTCTGATGAAGATTTGCCCTAAGCTGACATCTTTTGCCTGTTTTCCTCTATTTTGTATCTGGGTCATGCCCACAGCATGGCTGCTGATGAGTGGTGTAGGTCCATGCCCGGGAACTGAACCTGGGCCGCCAAAGCGGAGTGCACCAAACTTAACCACTAGGCCACAGGGCCGGCCCCCACTGTTCTCATTGAGGATCCTAAATATGCTTAAGGTCTTTTTTTTTCCAGATTGTTCTATTCTTTTAATTTCATCTGGAGTTAATTCATATTACGATTATTGATTTTGTTGGCCATTATTCTCAGCATTAGATGTTTTCATGGGCTGCAGAGTTTTGATTTTTAGGCTCATTTTTGGGTAAAAGGCTGTCTTGCACTTTCTTTCTCTCTGTGTGTACTCCACCCTCCTGTCCCTTTTACATTTCCTCCCCAGCCCAGCAGTTTGGGGCTGCACCAATGATATGAGGCACGAATGAACTTGACTTTGTCAGAGACCTGCCTGAGGAGTACAAGTGGCTGCCAGAGGTTCAGCCTCCTTGAACACTGTGTCCTCCAAAGACTGGCTTAGTGGGTGTCTTCTCTCTCCAGCCATGTCCCAGCCTGGAATTGACCTTTCAGAAGCAGCTGAGCAAGGTCAAGCAGGAGAGCCATCCAGATCCTAAGTCAAACAGCTCATACCCTTTGGCCCAGTAGTTCCTCTCCTTGGCATTCACCCTGGAGAACCTGGCAGAGAAGGGGGCTGAGATTTATAAATAAGCGTCGTTTATAAAACTTCCCCATGGAAAATCAAGTAAAGATCTATCAAAAGGAGTATGGTCAAATAAATTGCGGCACATGATTTCAGCGGAACACTAGGCAATTCAAAATTGAAAATCACGCATCTTTAATGGGAAAATGCTCAAAATTCAGTGTGTTATTAAGGTTACAAAATAGTTCGAAGGGTAGAAAAATTAACATTTTGTAATAGAATACATCATAGAAAAACGACTGGATGGAACCACAGAAATAGTACTATTCGTTCTTTGCAGGTGGAGGGACTCTGAGTGACATAAAGGTCTTTTTAAAGACTTTTGTGACATCAAAATTTGCTACAATGAACATACATGAAAAGCAAGCTTCATTTAAAAAAATAATTGCAACATATACAAAATGAGCCTTGCAAGCAGTGTTGGGAAGCATCAACCAGAAAAGAAAGGAAGGCACCCAGGGCATTAATGAAACACCAGAAACCGCAGTCATCACTGATTGGCTGCTGAGGAAGGACGCGGAGCAGCGGCCCGGGAGGCGGGGCTGCGCGGCGCGGGGGCGGGGCCACGCCACTTCCGGGGCGGGGCCTCGGCCGCCGCCGCGCGCGGGAGCGGGCGGTCTCCATGGCAACCAGCCGGGCCCGCGCGGGGCCTGCCCGGCGCCGCCGCCCCCGCCGCCGCCGCCTCGCCGGCCCCGCCCGCGCCCAGGCCGCGCCGCGCCCCGCCCCCCGCCGCGACCCCGGCCCGGCCCGCTCGTGCTCCCGCCCCCGCCGCCCCGGCCTGACCTGACCGGGAAGCAGTTCCGCGGGCCGCCGCCGCCGTGACTCATCGCTGCCCGCGTCGCCCGCTCGGGCCATCTTGGTGGCGGCCGGCGCGGCAGACGGAGCGGCGGAGGAAGCGCGGAGACCCAGGTACGCGCGCCCCGGGCCCGGCGCCGCCGCGGGGGCGGCCGCGCTTTGTTCTGCCCCCGCTCCGCCCCCCGCACCCCGCGTCCCCTGCTCCCGGCCCCGCCCGCGATCGCAGCCGTCTTAAAAACATCTTTTTAATCCTTCAGGGCCCAGGACGAGCCCAGGCTCCGGCGCAGCCGCCCTGGCCTTGCGAGGGCCGCGACAGGAGCCGCGTCCCGGAGGCGGCGACCCGCAGGGGCCTGCACCGCCTGCCCGGCCCGGGCCTCTCGGCCACTCGGAGGCTTGCACCCGACCCTTCTCCTGATTTCTGCCTGGGCCTGCCCGGTGTCGGCATCACAGGTGCTCAGTGCTCCAGACCCCTTCTCACGCCCCCGCAGTCTCCGCCTTCGGCCGACCTCGGGCCAACATGGTCCAACCCCAGACATCAAAAGCTGAAACCCCAGCCCCCGCGGCTTCTGCCAGTGCCCAAATGGATGACGTGATCGACACCCTGACCTCCCTGCGCCTCACCAACTCGGCGCTGAGGCGGGAGGCCTCCACGCTGCGGGCGGAGAAGGCCAACCTCACCAACATGCTGGAGAGCGTGATGGCCGAGCTGACCCTGCTGCGCACCAGGGCTCGGATTCCGGGGGCGCTGCAGATCACCCCGCCCATCTCGGCCATTACCTCCAGTGGGACCCGACCGATGACCACGCCTCCGACCTCTCTGCCCGAACCGTTTTCCGGGGACCCGGGCCAGCTGGCGGGGTTCTTGATGCAGATGGACAGGTTCATGATCTTCCAGGCCTCCCGCTTCCCCGGGGAGGCCGAGCGAGTGGCGTTCCTTGTGTCCCGGCTGACTGGGGAGGCTGAGAAGTGGGCCATCCCGCACATGCAACCCGACAGCCCGTTGCGCAACAACTACCAGGGGTTCCTGGCAGAGTTGCGGCGAACCTACAAGTCCCCGCTCCGGCACGCACGGCGCGCCCAGATCAGGAAGACTTCCGCCTCGAATCGGGCTGTGCGGGAGCGGCAGATGCTGTGCCGTCAGCTGGCCGCCGCGGGCACCGGGCCCTGCCCTGTGCACCCAGCCTCCAACGGGACCAGTCCGGCTCCGGCCCTGCCCACCCGGGCACGGAACCTTTGAGAATCGGCCGCCACCCTGGTCGCCTCTGCAGCCACCCAGGTAGCATCCACCCGCTGCTGCGTAGAGGAAAAGTTGGAACGACAGCATAGCATCGCCCTCGTTTGAGGACGTCGCTTCCTGCCCCTCCAGACCTGTTCCACGAGGAGATCTTCCTTCATGGCTCTTGGGCGCTCTGTCATCCACCTTGCTTGCTAGTGTCACGTGCTAGCTTTGTACCTGCACCTCAGCGCATGTCTCCCCTCTCTTGCCTGCAACCCCAGCTCTTCTCGTGACCACAGCTCTGCTGCGCGGTCGCAGCGACTCCACAGCACCCTGCGGACTGTTTGGGCTGACCCCTCCCAGCCTGACCAGGTTCATGGAGACCCCTACTCCACCCACCCTCTGCAGGCCCCCACCGCGGCTCCCCACCTGCTGCCCTGTTCTCACTCGTGACAGAAAGGAGCCACTTTGGCCAGGCTGGTGGCTTATGTGGGTACCTGGAGAGGGGTCTGGCTTCCTGCCCATAGGTGATCACCAGCCCTGCCAGGGCCCAGTGTGGCAGGCAGGGGCCTCGTCCCTGCTGTCCGTGGCCAAGTGACCACTGTTGGGAGAATAGTTCCAGCATTCCAGGGGCAGGCTTTGCTCTGCACATGAGCACGCAGTCGTCATGCCCATTGTTGTGCTGGGAAAGACTGATATTTCAGCTAAAGGGAGAAGCCCCCAGAGGATGCACCTCCTTTAGTGCCTGGCTTTAGCTGCCAGTGTTCTGATAGCGCCAGGAACTTAGAGAATCTGGAGCTTGCCTGTTAAAGAAGGTCATTGTGACTTTGGACCCCTGGGCAGTTCCATCCCGGCCCCACAGGCAGCACATTCGTGCACATCCCTGCCTAAGACCCACTGCAGGCTGAGGGCTGGGTGCCAGCGGCTGGCTTTGCTGCCCTGGGCCTCCAGTGAGACTCACCGCCAGCTGCTAGTGTGCAGTCACCCCTCGTCTTTGTCCCACGTCACTTGGTGGTGGGCCTTGTCTAGCTCGAGACTCATTCCCTTCTCCATTCAGGTGACATGTGGCCTTTACCTCTGCCATTTTAGCCACCCCCACCATCTGTCAGTCTCCAGAGCCTCCGTGTAGCCTGCCCTCCCTGTTCCTGGGCTGTCCATCACATGTCCAGTCTTTGTGCAGGAAAACATGGACTCTCATAGCTGGAGTCCGGCTTCTCTGGGGTGCAGCATTAGCGCTTAAGGCAGGGGGGTATCTGCCTCTGACAGCCCCAGCCAGGGCCTTGGTGGCATTTGTAAAGGAAAAGAGCTGCAGACTACCTCGGTCCTGATGTGGTGACAGTGCAGAACTGGCACTTGTGTCCTAATTCTGAGGGGCAAAGCTGTACCTCTTAGTGGTGGATGGCCTTGTGCTTCCTCCTGGGGGACGCCCAGAAATCACTTTCTGAATGAGACTTGGCCACGCCCTTTGGAGTGTGCTGTCCCCCCATATGTCAATGCCAGGTGAACCGCATGTCTATGACCACCTGGGCCACGGGGGAGATGGGCTGTCTTACCCTGGTTCGTCTGCCCCTGTTCTGAATGGTCCTGGCTTGACTGCAGAAGGACAGCGTCAGCACCCACCCAGAGACCTGTGTCTTGGGATGCCCGGAGGTTGGGGCCTAGGGCCCGTCCTCTCTTCCTCAGAGTTTTGATGATGCTGGGAGGTGACTGCGTTCTGAAGCAGCTGCTGCCTTGCAGAGTCAAGGCTGTTCCGTGGTTGCTGGGGTTCCTGGACCACTGCCACCCACTCGTGGTAAACTCTGTTCGCCCAATCGCCCTGCCAAACAACTGCCTGAGTACAGGCTTCACGCCCCCTGGATTCCAGCCAAGGCTGTTCAGGTGGGACCATGGTGCTCATCAAGTGTGAATGGGGGAGGGCACAGTGGGGCCACCGTACTGGGGGTGGGGCCTCTGATGGAGGTGTGCAGATCAGTTTCTCTTGTGCTCAGTTCTCTCCTGTCTGCCTGCCAGGCAGAGGTGCCCACAGATGAAGGGGTACTGTGGCAGCTGGGGAGAAAGAGGCCTGCAGGGGGTAACAGACACCTTGAAGGTTTCCACGTGGCGCGGCCCAGCCAGGGTAGGAGACCCAGCCTGGGAGCAGGGCGGGAACTCGGCCATCTCACCAACCCCTGGGTCGACCCAAGTGGTGTCTAGAAGTCCTGCTGTGTTTGCGTTTGGCGCTGTTTTCAGTTGCGTTGCTCGTACCAGGGCCGGAGCCACCATAGGCCGAGGCTGGCCGTGCGGCCTGTGCACGCCGGTGAGCCCGCCCTTTGCCTATGGCTGTGCCTGGCCCAGGCTGCTGCTCCCGCTTCGTCTGTCTCGCCGCTTTGGTGGTTTCCCCTGGTGGTGCTTGGTGTCTGTGGGCTAGGGACGGGTGCTCTTGTCCTGCGACCTTGACGGCTTCCTGCGACCTTGGAAACGGGAGCGCGGGAGAGAGGCTCGGGGGAAGCTCCACGTTGGGAGCCCGCTGTGGCTCTGGGGGAAGACGCCCTGGTCCCCAGCTAAAGAGAAGACCCAGGCTCCAGGCAGCCTGGAGCCGGACCACGTGACTGGGAGGCTCAAGCTGAGGGCGGAAGTGGGGTGGGGAGCTGCTTTGTACACATTTGGGGGTATGATTTCTCTAAATCTACGAGGTACTGCTTTATAAGGGGACAGGCGGTTAGTGCGAAACAGTCAGTGCGTGTGAGGGACGGCTTTGTGTTTCTCCTGGTGTTGAGGATATTTGGACTATCTTGTGACTGCTTTTGGTCTATGTGACGCTCCATCGGTAGGTAAGCTTCATTGCATAACAGGGTGTCGCTGAGATGGGGTTCAGAATAAGGGATGCTGCTTGGCCTAACAGACAGTGTGACCTTGGCATTAACTTAATGTCCTAAAGCATGTCAGTGACTTCTAGGAAAAAGCAAAGACGCATTTCGTTGGTCACAGGTGAGTATGTGATGAGTCAGTAATGGCGAGGCGTGCAGAATACCCCGTGCGGGTGCAGGTGAGCCTTTCCTGATGCACGAGCTGCTGTTGTCAGGGGCACAGGACCCCCCCCGCCCCCCCTGGAGACCATGATCTGGGCGGCTAGGCCTATAGGAGAATGGACACGTGTGGGGAGAGTTGGGTGTGGACTTAGGTTACCCTAAGGGAGCAAGCCATGCGCTGGGACCACTGTGGGAAGCGGAGCTCGGTGTGGGAAGAGGGGGAGATCCTTGCAGAGGTCCCTTCCATCTTGCAGCCAGCGCTGTAAGACTGAGATCGCCTCTGCTCGGGAAGCATTAGATCAGGGGCTCAGAGATGAAGACTCAGATGAGGCTCCGGGAAGGAGGCATAGGGCAGATTGTTGGGCCGACAGCAGAAGCTTGCAGCGTAGGGAGAAGGTTGGGGTTTAGGGCAGGTCCATCACACTGAGCATGAACAGAGCTGTGGTCTCCCGTGTCACCCCTCGGGTCCTAACACGGGGTGTGGTGGTGGTTGGCACAGCACAGACACAGTGCGGAGGATGGGAGGGACCCCAGCTCATAACTCCTTTCCATAAACAAGTGACAACCTACTAGGTCTTTTCATTATCAAAGCAAAGCTACACGTTATAGAAATTTTGGAAAATGAAGAAAGAGAAAAAAGTAAAATTTTAACGTTTTGGTGTCTCTCCTTATAGGCTCCCCCATCATGGTTTCTCTGCGTTTTGGTTTAGCATAGTTGTGATACTACCTTCTGTAGCTTAGATCCCGGGCGTCCCCTGTGTTATTACTAATTTCCTTTCGGAATGGCCGGGTGCTCCCCCATGAGTAGTGCCGATGGTTGGTCACCAGTGCTGTTACCAGTTTCTCACTGTGAGAAATGGACGAATATCTTCGTGCATAAAGCTTTTTCCCAATGTCAGGTTTTATTTCCTTAGGATAGATTCCCAGAGGTGGGATGATGGAATTAAGGAATATGAAAACCTTTGAGGCTCTTATTACAGATTGACAAAATGGTTTCCAGAAATGTTTGTATCCGTTTCCACTGCCACCAGCAAGGATAAATGTGGCCATTTTGCCATCTTGCCAGCACTGAGTATTATCATCTGGCTAAATATTTGCTGATCTGATAATGAAAAACTAGTGTTGTGTTTTAGTTTGCATTTCTTTGGTTTCTAGCAAAGTTGGACATCTTTTCGTGTTAAGCAGGTGTATTTCCTCTTTTGTGGATGGTCTGTGTCCTTTGCTCTTATCTACTGGGGTCTGATAAATTTGTATGAGCTCGTTATATATTAAAGATGTTAACCTGTTGTGTGTCATGTTTGCTGCACGTGTTTTCAGCTTTTTACTTTTTTATGTGTGTTTTAACTTATTGAAATTTTGACTTATACATAGCCGATCCATTCCCCACGGGGCACTGTGCCCACCGGGCTGTAACACAAGGCAGGCACATCAACTCTGTCCCTTCTGTTCACGGCTGTGTCGTTGTACCTGTGACAGTGCCTGGCACACAGCAGGCACCCAGTAAGCCTCTGTCGGGTTGTTGCATGAACAGATGTGCTGGTGCCGGGGCCCCCGGATGGGTGGAGCAGGCTCTGCTAAACTGCTTATGGACCGGGAGCCGCCCTCTAGCCTTTCGGTCTAAGAATCCCTCCACACCTCTGTTAAAAATCATTGAGGACCCCAAAGAGCTTTTGCGTATGTAGGTTTTATCAATATTTACCATATTATAAATTAAAATGGAGAATGTTTTAAAATATTAATTATTTTGAAAATAAACTCATTACACGTCAACATAAATAGCATATTTTAATGAAAACTCAGTTTTCCAAAACAAAAAATTTAGTGAGAAAAGTGCTGGTGTTTAACATTTTTGCAAATTTATTGTCTAGTTTAACAGAAAACAGCTGGAGTCTTGCACCTGCTTCTGCACTTAATCTTTTGCAAGATCACACGTCATGCGGCCTCTGGAAAATTCCACTGTACACTCATGAGATAGACTGGAAAAGGCTCAGAATATTTTATCACAAAAACAATCACGTATTGTTATGTAATAATTATTACGCAGCGTTATTATGAAAACGATTTTACCTCTCAGACCCCTGGAGGGTCTTGCCTCACTTTGAGAACTGCTGTCTGAGAACAGACAAGAATAGGCAGTCCTGCAAACATCTCCATCTGGTCCTTTGTGGTTTCTGTCATTGCTTTAGACTTAAGGTCTTTTTTTCCCTCTAGAATTAATCAACAGTTATTTCTGGAATTAATTTGGCATGTAGTGTGAGGTGAGGCTCTAAATTGACTTTTTTCTAAATATTTAAACAAATATCCTGAGATCAGACATGGAATTCTTTCTCTCCCTCGTTGATGTGTTGTTTCCTTTATCACACTTGAAAATCTATCGTAGGGCCAACGTTTCTCTTATCTGTTGATCCATTTACTTTCCCCAGTACCTCCCTTTTTTTTAACAATTGTGGTTTTATAATTTGTATTCATATCTAGGGGCTCTCCTCTGTCAGATTTTCTTACCTGTTTCCACCAGATGAACTTAAAAAAATTAATTCTAAGGTTTTCCTGAAATCCCAGTAACAGGTGCAGTGCTGGGAAAAACCTAACTGCTCTGGCGACTTGTGTGCAGGGTGGAGCCCTGTAGGTTGGGGCGGCCCCAACTTCCTGCCAGTGGACAGCCTTGCCCTGGGGTTTCCACCAGCTGCTTCTCTATGAGTGGTGGTTGGTTTGGGGACAGGGGTGAAAATCTGTGCCCCAACTGGCTAGACTGTTGCCTAGTCAGTGTCTTCTGCTATGGAAAAGTCTAGAGGGCACGTAGTGCCCAGCTCCCTGTCCCCAGATGGCTGGTCCTAGGAGGTTTACAGGAACCTGGCCACCCCCTCTGCCTGGCCGTGGGGTGTGGAGCTGTGACCCCCCAGCCAGCCCCACCGTGTGGCCCGGTGTGAGGCTAGAGACCAGGAGCCTGGGTTGGCACAGGGCCTCCGTCCTCAGTGCCTGCAGGACCTCTGCTCTTGCTTTGAGCCCCTGTGTGCCCAGCCTGGTGGGATTCCCTCCCGTGGCCCTGAAGACTCTGAGGGCCTCCGTCTCAGTGAGTGGTGGCTCTGTCCATGTCGTCCCCAGGCCAGGAACCTGGGTGTCATCCTTGCCTTCATCCCACACCTGCTCCTTCACCAGCTTCCCAGTGCTTCTCCTAAACGCCTCAGTCAGCCTGGCCCTCTGTTCCCACCACTGGCACCCTCTGCAGTCTTTCTTCCTGCCTCCCCTCCGCGATCCTAGTCCTGCGTTAAGGATCAAATGTTCTTCCTCATAGAAACCCTCCTGAACAACCAGGCTGGTTAGGGACCCCTGGGCCCTGCTCCTGCGTCCCCACACCCACCCAGCTCACACCTATTAAAAGCTGTCACCTTATGTTGGTGTTGAGCTTACATTTGTCTCCCCACCAGACTGTGCACTCCTTGAGGGCAGAGCTGGTGGATTCACGTGTCCCCATTCCCCAGGGCCTGGTGGGGAATGCTCGGGGAAGGTTCAGGGCTGACAGAAGGCCACCACAGCAGACAGGAGCTGTAGTCTGGGGTCCCTGTCATGCAGGCCACCTGCCAAGCAAACCGCACCCCAGCAAGCCCCACATGTGTCTGTTTGTCCTATTTTCTTTTCTTTTGTGTGAAGTGAGATCATACTGTCCATGCTCCTTGGTAACCTGTTTTTGTTTTTTTTTCCCACTTAATATGTGATGAGAACTCACCAAGGTCGTGACATTGTCTTTGAAAATATGATTTATACATGAATGATATTCCACCTCTGGATTGGCCACACTTGACCCAAAGGATCCCTTTCTTTTGGGAATGTAACTCCTTTGCATTTTTGTCATTATTGATGTTGCAATAAACATCCCAGTAGCTGGATGTTTCCTTGGCAATATTTTTCTGTCATCCGTTTGACCCCATCGTGAGCATCTAAGAGGTCATTGCTGATATGTAGGAAGATGAACGTTGTGTTGTTATTTGATGCCTTCACTTGACACGAAATAGTCGGGATGGTTTTCAGTTGAATTCCTTCGAGTTTTCACAGACCTCAGTAGCATCTCCAGTTAATGGCGATTGTCTGCACCTGGAACGGAGGCTGTGGGCCACCCAGGCTCCCTCTCAGGCCTGAAGTGCTCATTTTCCCAGTGCTGGCAGTGTTGGGGACTGGTCGTTCTCAGCTGAGGTTCCCTCCAAGACTTGCCCTCAAATGAAGGCACCGCCTCACCCACGACCAGGCCTCCTTCCTGGTGGCAGCACACGTCCCAGGACTGGTGACCTGGGGCAACCCTGAAGGCCCTCCCAGCTCGAGAGCTTTCCTCGGGGCTGACCGAGCCCCCTGTGATGGCAATGCCACTAGCTTCTCCCCTGCTCAGTCCTGCTTCCGTCAGTGCCCCCGTGTCCTCCCAGAGTGTCGCCCAATAAACTCCCTGCCTGCAAAGCTTTGTCTCAGCCTCTGTGTCCCAGGCAAGGAGGCCTGCAACAGCCCGTTCCATTGTTAGACTCTTCATTTATATCCCCTTACTTCAGTTTCCGGAACTTCCTGAACAGTGTTGTTTGCTGTTACTGAGGCCTGACTCCCTCCCCTCGCCCCCAACTGTCACCGGGAGCACAGTGGCCGGTCACTTCCTGTGGAGTCAGTGCTGTTAACCCCCCTGCGTCTGCCTCACTTGAGCCTCACGAGAGCCCGAAGAGGGTGGTTGTGTTGTGACCCCACTGGACAGATGAGGAAGGAGGCGCAGAGTGGGTAAGTCACCTGTCCACGTCACACAGCTGGTGGGGCCATTTCTGGGACTCGGACCTGGTCATTGGACTCTAGGGCCTGCCTCTTAACCACCGTCCTAGTTTCTCACCTTTACTGATTGTAGCTCTAGTTTAAGATCATTTTCTGGGTCGTGATTGAGTTTCTACTGACACCTTCCTCTTCAGCTCCAAGTACTCGGAGTGAAACACCACCCCACACGGACACAGACAGACAGACAGACACACACACACACAGGATGTATGTTTGGAAGCATTTGGAAATAATAAAAGGAAATTTCCGTGGACTAGAAATGAAAACATCTGCAAACTGAAAAGAAAGCATGACTGGGAACCATGAGCTGTCCGCCGGCGACTGGGGCTGGAGGACCTCGCACCTGCTGCCGGGTTGCGGCCAGAAGCGAGCTGCCCACCCGAGGCCGGGGCAGCAGCACGTGTGCGCGCGGCCCGGCGCGGTGCTGCTGGCGGGCCGGCCGGCCGGGCTCCGAGCGCGGGCCTGGGTCGCCCCGGGGGACGGGGCGGGAGCGCAGGGGACCGCCCAGAGCCGGGGCGGGAGAACCCCCGCGGGGGACGGCGCCAGAGGGACAGCGTGGGGCGCCAGAGGAGCTGGTGACCGTCGGTCCCAGACCAGCGGACCAAGAGCCTCCGGGTCGAGGTAACAGCGAGGCCTCAAGCCCACTCGAGAGGCGGGTCTGCTGAGACCGCGGACGAGGGGAGGGCTCGAGGCGCCCGCTCTGCACCCCGCCCCCCGCGCCCGCTCTGCACCCCGAGCCCGCCCGCTCTGCACCCCCCCCCCGAGCCCGCCCCCGCCCCAGGATCCCTCCCGCGCCGCGGCTCAGCCCCTTCCCCGGCAGCGCAGACTCCTGTTTAGGAACCTGCCTGCGCCCACGCACCCCCCACCCCCATTTCTCGTTTCTCGAACCCCCTTCGGAACACGGGCTCACGCACAACCACAGTACAGGCTCACAAGTTTTCATCTGTTCTTCCTTTAACTTTTTTTTGATGAACTTAATGGTTTAGCCTTTATTGATTTATTTGGATTATAATGGTATACGTATAATAGACAATAGTATACGTGTCATATGTCAAAAATATAGAGTATGCAAAGAATAAAAATCTGCACACCTACCACCCAGAGAAACACAGTTAACATTCCTATATATTCTCTTCTAGTCTTTTTTTTTACTTGCAAATACACACACAGACATTCTCACAAATTTGGATCAATCCAGGTAGACTTTAGAATTAAAGAAAATCATGTTACATTTTTTATTAGAATGTAGTTAATCCTATAAAATTCTTTGAAAATGATGGACACCTTTGCAATGCTCAGTCATCCACTCTGGGAACAAGTTACATCTCTCCATCTGTTTATATCCTGTTTTATGTCCCATATGAAGTTTGTAGTTTTATTCACATTGGGGCCATTTTTTAAAAAGATGTCATTTTTCCTATTGTAACATGTTTCTTTTTTTTCCAAATGGGTTGTGCATGGCATAGATTAGAGGTACTGATTACTGTACTAGTTTTTATGTTGCCATCAGAGTGAAATCTTAATATTTTTACAAGTTTTCAAGTTGATTCTCTTGGATTTTCACATAATCCCATCTCTTGCCAATAAGAGTATTATCCAGACTTTCTAATATTTGTAACTTTATTTTCTCCCCTTACTGCCTTAGCAGAGGTCAAGAGGAGCCCCTTACGTTCTTGTCTTCATACTGCTGGCTGGGTGGGGCCTGGAATCGAATGAAACAGAATTACACTCTGGTCGTCTGTGCTGTGACCGCGGCTGGTGAAGACCCCACACGGTCTGCTTACCGGAGCCCCAGGGGCTGGGCCACGATGCTCAGCATCCAGCACTGCCCTGTCTTCTTGTCACTCTGCGTTCAGATGCCACTGGGAACCATCACTGTCTCTTGGGGCTGGTTCTAGGGCAGTGTGGCCGCTCTCCCCTTCCTGGCCCCAGTTATTCATCTAACCCCAGCCTCTGCTGCTGGGAGCTCCTCACCCCCGCCCCACCCCGGAGGCCTCTTGGGGGTGGGAAGCTGGCTCCCGTCCACAGGTCTCCCCTCCACAGGTCTCCCCTCCAATGGCCTCCTCTCTACTCCCGGATGATTGATCAACCCCCTCACCACAAACTTAGCTGTGTGGTCTTCACCCTCTTGCTCTGGGCTTTACTACTTCACCTCTGTCAGTGGGCCTTCCCTGGGTTCCAGAACTTCCAGATGAAGCTGTGGAGTCTTCCGGATTCCAAGCAATATTGTGTCCCCGGAAACCTCCTGGTCACACACCACGCACCACAATTAAAACCAATCAAAACTGCCCACTCTCTCTGATCATATCCAAGCATTTTCACAGACAGGAGAGGCTCCTGTCATTTGCCCATGAGTCTCCAACGGCCATCTCAGGACCGCAGCTAAAGCCTCCACCTACCTTTCAAGAAAAGTTGTTTAGTTTCTGGGTCTACACTGTAGCAGGACGTTGAGCTGGGCTCTTCCTGTCGTGGCCAAGACCCGCATGTGAAGATGAAAGGCAGTGAATACACTGCATTCTGAGCTGGGACAGCTGCTGACGAGCCATTGGCTCCCACCTTGGTTCCTGTCCTTCCACCAGAACCAAAAGGTTGCAGAGACTGGCTGGTTCTTTACCAAACCCATTTTCTCTTCTTCCTGGACAAAAAGCTAGACTGTATTTCCAGTCTAGCTTTCCAACTAGATGTGGCGAAATGACGGATTTCTAAGCAGGGGAATGCAGGGGAGAGGGATCCGCCACGCTTTCCCCATCCCCCAGTTCTATCGATGCCAGTGGTCGGGGTGACCTTGGAGACCACGTAGTGAAGACAGCAGATCCGTGCAGTGAGGGGGCCTGGGCCCCGAGTCGCTGTTTAGGGGACACCTGCTAGGATCACCACAGGGTGGGGAACACAAGAAAGCATGCATCAGAGCACTAAGTGTGACTGCCCCCAGCCGGGCGTCAGCCAGCAGAAAGGGGTGGACAGGGGCGGGGAGGCGGCTGGGGGCCCAGGTGGAGTGAGCATCCTTTCACATTCAGCGCTGAATGGGGATGGCAGGGGGCTACAGCCTGCCCAGGGGCCCTGGGCCCTCTTCCCCGGAGCTGCCCTGACACACGGATCAGTGTGGCCTGGAGAGAAGGTCTCACTGGCCCTCCAAGCCACCAGGCCAACCGAGAGCTCTGACCAGCTCTGGGCAGAGGGAAGGAGACAGGCCCTGAGTTGTGCTTAAGCTGAACATTCTTTAGAAGTAGACCTGGCTTAGTCTGAAACACCAGGAGACTGTTCTACAGACAAAAATGACAAGACACCCTTGGAATCTGGCCAAGATGTCATTAAGGGACCTCTGACGTAGCAGGAAAGGGGTCCACAGACCCCACAGACCCCACTTCCGAACCCCAGGGTTTGGAAGAAATAAAATTGGTTCTATTTCTGTTCTTAACAAGTTGAGACTCCTCAATAAACCAATAGCATATAATTCACTTAAATTATGAAAAAACCTGCAAAGCTATGAAATAATGAAATAGGAAAAGCAGAGAAAACCTAAAGGAGCTTTTAGGGCGTGAAAAACTGCGTTGGAGTGACGCTACCCTCAGCACGCCAACTCCCCGGGTGGTTTAGAAGAAGCTTTAGAATCTGAAGGGGAAAAACAACCACAGTAACACACTGGCTGTGCATCTGCCGTATGGCGGGCGCTGTTCTGGAAGTTGCTGATGGGATGTGAGCAACACACAGACTTTGCCCCCATGGAATACCCACTCTCATGGGCAGGAAGGACAGCAAGCCCCCGTGTACATCGCATTAGGGCAGGAGGGTGGCTGTGGGCTTGATGCCTGAGCCGAGGCCCGAGGGAAGAGAAGGGGCCTGAGACTCAGACTTGAGTGTGGTCCTGAGGAGGAAAAGTTATTATTAAAATCCATGTTTAGTCTTCAAATCAAGTGTGTCTTAAGACTCAAGAAAATAGTTATTTTTTTCAGTTTTGGGATGACACTGAATATACAGTTTTACGTCCTTCATAAAACTGGCTTAATATGATACACATTTTACCATGTTGTTAAAAATGTTATTTGAAACTAAGCTAATGATTTCATAATATTCCATTATATAGTATATAACTTAACGTAGCTATTCTTCCCTGGCTGGTGATATTGGTATATTACATATTCATTTTTTAAAAATCAAGATATAATTTACATGCAGTGAAGTGCACAGAACTTAAGTACATACTTGAAGGTGTTTTGACAAATGTACACACCCACGTGACCCCCACGGAAGTCGAGATGTGGAGCATTTCCCTCACTCCAAAAGGTGCCCTGCGCCCTCTGCCCGTCAATCTCTCTGCATCCCTGCCGGCAGCTACTGTTTTAATACCTACGCCCGTAGATTAGCTTTGACTGTTCTGGGACTTCATGTAAATGGAACCATGGAGTGTGCTCTCCCTGGCATTCAGGCTTCTTTTGTCCAGTATGATGTGTTTGAGGTTGATCCACGTTGGTGCGTGTATGCGTAGTTCATTGCTGTCATCGCCCATGACTGCTCTATTCTCTAGACAGACCCTGATTGTCCAGCACTCACCTGTTGATGGGCGTCTAGGCTATTTCCAGGGTGAGCACCTATGAACAAAGATGCTATGAACACCCTGCAGCAGTCTTTTGTGCATATATGTTTGCATTTCTGTTGGGTAAACACCTAGGAGCTGCATTGCTGGGTCTAGGGAAGGAGGATAACTTTATAAGAAACTGCCAGACTGTTTTCCAAAGTGGTTGCTCCATTCTACGTTCCTCACGTAGATCCACCTTCCTGTCCTCGCCCGGTGTTGTCGGTCATGTGACTTTCAGCCATGCTGGTGGGCGTGTAGGAGTATCTCCTAATGGTTTCTTTTTACATTTCCCTAATTTCTAATGATACTGAGCATTTTTCTGCTAGCCATTAATATAACTTCTTTTTTCCCCAACATCTTATGAAAAATTTCAAACATACCTAAAAGTTGGAAAAAACTGTATGGTAAACATCCATAGATCTACCAACTGGATTCAACAATGAACATTTTGCTAAGTTTGCTTTGTCACATATCCATCCATCCTTAATACATCTTGCTTTTAGTGCCTAGCAAAGTAAGTTGAAGATATTAGTATTCCTCACCCCGAAGCACTTCAGCGTTAGCATAGTGCTAACAAGACTTCAACACTTGTTTACAGTTCTTTTTTTTATTGGGGGGAGGGGGATTAATTCCCATATAGTGAAACCATCAGTCTTAAGTACACCATTTGGTGAGTTTTGAAAAATGCATGCACTGCTGTCACCCAAGCCCCTGTCAAGATAAAGGACTTCACTACCCAGAAATTTCCCTACCGCTCCTATCCAGTCCCAAAAGCTTTAGTCAATCCCCAAGACACAAAGGTATTCTGTAATTTCTTCTTAAAAATTTTACTTTTAACTCTTACATGTAGGTCTCTGATTCATCTCAAAATTTTGTGGATGATATGAGGTGGGGTTGAAATTTGTTTTTTCCCATATATATATCCAGTTGTCTTAGAACCACTTGTTGAAAGGCTTTCTGTTTCTCCATTGGATTGCTTTGGTGACTTTGTCTAAATCAAATGACGAAATACAGTCGGTCTGTTTCTGGACTCTTGATTCTGTACCATACATCTATTCGTCTCTTCCCATGCCAGACCATGCTGTCTTGATTACTGGGACTTTGCAGTCAGCTTTGAACTCAGCGAGTGTAAGTTCTGCAATTATGTTCTTCCTTTTCGAGACTGCTTTAGATACTTTAGGTCTGTGTTCTCCAGGACGGTAAGTCACTAGACACGTGTGACTGTTTAAATTTATTAAAATGAAGTAAAACTAAAGATTTAGTTCCTCAAGTGCAATAACCACATTTAAAATGCTCAATAGAACATTTCTATTATCATAGATATATTTTAGGTCCTTTGCAATTCCGTATAAATTTTAGAATCATTTCATCAATTTCTATTAAAAAAGCCTGCTGGGACTACAGCTGGGAAGGAATTGAATTTACAGATTAAAGTGGTTGAGAACTGACATTTTAATAATATTGAGTCTTCCAACGCGTGAATCTGGTTTCTCTCTCACTTTATTTAAGACTTCTTTAATTTTTCTCGGCAGTTTTGTGGGTTTTAGTTAGCGGCCTTACATCTTTTGTGAATGTATTCCTAAAGATTTTTTGATTCTTGATGCTATTGTGAATGGGATGTTTTAAAAATTTCATTTTGCAATTGTTTGTTGCTAATGTACAAAACCCAAACTAGTTTTTTTTTTGTAAGATTGGCCCTGAGCTAACATCCATTGCCAATCTTCCTCTTTTTGCTGAGGAAGATTAGCTCTGAGCTAACATCCGCACCCATCCTCCTCTATTTTGTATGTGGGATGCATCCACAGCGTGGCTTGATGAGTGGTTCGTACGTCCACACCATGGGATTGGAACCCATGAACCCCGGGCTGCCAAATCAGAGAGTGCAAACTTAACCACTATGCCACTGGGCCAGCCCCCCAAACTAATTTTTATATTTGCTTTTATTCTGTGACTTTGCTAAAGTCATATCTTGGTTCTAGTAGGTATTCCCAGACTCCTTAGGATTCTCTACATATACGATAGTGTTGTCTGTGAATAAAGAGTTCATGTCTGTCTGCACATTCTGTATGCCTTTTATTCCTCTTTCCTGCCTTTGTGCACTGTCTGGGCCTGTAGCGCCGTGTGACACAGGAGCCACGGGAGCAGGAGCCTGGCTTCATTGCTGGTCTTTGGGGCATGGGGTCGATATTTCACTGTGAGGTTGCATGCTAAGTAGTGGGTTTCTCATACATGCCCTTGATCAGATTCACAGAATTTCCATCCCTAATTTGTGAGAGTTTTTTTTTTTTAATCATGAATAGTTGTTGAATTTTGTTAAATGCTTTTTCTGTGATTTAAACAATCACATTTTTTCTCTTTTATTCTGTTAACATGGTGAATTAAACTGATTGATTTTCAAATGATAAACCAACCCTGCGTTCTTGGGAGAGTGAGTATTATCCTTTTTGTAAAACGTTGCATTTGATTTGCTAATATTTTAAGTATCTTGTGTGTTTATTATCAGTAGGGACGTCCGTCTGTCATTTTCTTTTCTGTGATGTCTTTGTTCTTAGAGTTACGCTCACCTCATAAAACAGCCTGGGAGCTGTTCCCCTCTATTTTCTGGAAGAGTTTGGGTAAGATTGGATTATTTCTTCCTTAATTGTTTGATAGGAAATTTAAGTGAAACCATCTGGGCCTGGCGTTTTCTTCGTAGTAGTGAGGTGTCTTGACAGGGGCTTCCGTTTCTTTAGGGATTGATGGGACCGATCAGTCATCTGTTCCTTCATTAGTAAGCCTTGGTAGTGGGTGTCTTTCAAGGAATTTGTCCATTTTATTAAGGTCAGTAGATTTCTTTACATAAAGTTCTTCATAATATTCCTTTATTATCTTTCTGAAGTCTGAAGGATCTTGAGTGTTTCTCCTCTTTCATTGCATAATATTGGTAGTTTGTCTTTTCTATTTTTTTGATCATTCTAATTAGAGGTTTATCAATTGTATTAATCTTTGCAAAGTACTATTTTTTATTTCATTGATTTACTCTACATTTCTGTTTTCCATATCATTGATTTCTGCTCTTATCTGGATTATTTCTCACCACAGTGAGATCCCACTTCACACCCACCAGAATGGCTGTAATCAAAAAGACAGACGATGACAAGTGTTGGCGAGGAGGTGCAGAAATCAGAACCCTCAGACACTGCAGGAAGGAGTATAAAGCCATGTGGCCGCTGTGGAAACAGTCTGGCAGTTCTGCAAATGGTTAAATGGACTTTCCACGTGACCCAGCAGTTCCACTTCTAGGGTTTACCCAACAGAAATGAAAACGTATCCACACAAAAACTTGTATGCGAACGTGCATAGCAGCATTATTGTAATAGCCCAAAGAGGAAACAACCCAAATGTCCATCGACTAAGTAGAGAACCAAAATGTGGTCTATCCTTACAATGCAATATAAATCGTCAGTGGAAAGGGAGGAAGGACTGATGTTGCTACAACACGGATGCCTTTGAAAAGATTATGCTAATGAAAGAGGTGAGTGTGTGATCTCATTTGTATGAAATGCCAAAGTAGGCAAATCTACGGAGACAGGAAGAAGGTGAGGTGGTTCTCGGGGGCTGGGGGAGGGGAGGCAGGAGAGGGTGGGCATGGGGTAATAGGAAGCAACTGCTAATGTACATGGGTTCATTTGGGGATGATAAAATGTTCCAAAATTGATTATGGTGATGGTTGCACAACTCTGTGAATAAACTTAAAAATGTTGAATTGCACGCTTTAAACAGGAGAACTTTATGGTACACAAATTATATCCAAGTAAATTTGTTTTATTATATCTCAAATAAATTTGTTAAAAAATCTAGATAAACATGGACTGTATATACATTCTTATGGAAACTAAAATATATGTGGAACTAACACACAAACACAAGAGCATGTAAGTTAAGACGATGGTAAATGAAGCTAAAAAGATCCTAGGTCCTTGCATTGCCTGAGAAAGTGGAAAAGTAGCAATTAACATTTTGTTGTAATAAGTAAAGGAGCGATATTGACATTTCTAGGGAAACTCCAATAAAACTTTCAAACTAACAGAGGGCAAAAGTGGAATAATAAAAAATACTCAACTCCAAAAGACAAGAACTGAGAACATAGAAGAGGTTAGACAAATAAAAACACATAGTAAGATAATAGATTTAAACCAGATACATCAGAAATTAGACTAAAATGAAATGGACCAAATTCTCCAGTTGGAAGACAAAGATTGTCAGAACAATTTTTCAAAACTCTATATGCTGTTTATAGGAGATATATCTAAAACTTAAGGACACAGAAACGTGGAAAGTGAAAGGATGGAAAAGCATATATCATGTGAACACTAACCAAAAGAAAGTCAGTAGAACTTTATTAATAGGTAAAATGGCAAGAAAGGAAAAATCACTGGAAGATAGGAACACTTTATAACGATAAAGGTTACATTCACCAGAAAAATATGACAATTCTAAATTTGTATGTACCTAGTACCACAGCCTCAAAATATCTAAAATGGACAGAACCACAAGGAGCAGCAGAAAAATTCACAATCATAGTGTCAGAGCTCAGTAATTGATATAATAAGCAGACAAAAATCGGTATGGATACAGAAGATTTGAAACACACAGTTGACTTGACCTGATTGACTTACAAAGAAGCCTGCACCCCATTGCAGAATACGTATTATTTTCAAGCATGGATCAAACATTTTTAAAAACTTGACCATATTTTTGGCCCTAAAGCAAATCGTAATAAATTTCAAACGATTGAAGTCATACCCCAAAATATGACACAAGGTAATTAAGTTATAAGTCAGTAACGAAAAGATAGCTGTGAATTAAGAATTGCTCATCTAAGTAACCCACAGGTCAAGAAACAATCATCATGCAAATTAGAAAATATTTGAACGGAATGAAAAGCACATCAAAACATGTGGAAAGCGGGTCAGCAGGGCTCGCAGAGAAAGTTAGAGTCATGAATATTTACTTTAGAAAACAACCAAGGCTGAAAATTAATGAGCTAAACTTCCTTGTCAAGGAGTTAAAAAAAACAAACCAGAAGAATAAAACCAAAGGAAATAGGAGGAAATAATAAAGATGAGCTCAGAAATGAATGAAATAGAAGTATGAGAAAATTAATAAAATCAGATATTAATTCTTTGAAAATACTTAGGGACAAGGGTTAACTTGTCTGAGTCTGTGTCACTGGAGTGTGACTGCCAGCAAAAAAGTAGTCTTTGTGCACAGCCAGATGTAGCCACGTGCTTAAGACAGGTGTTCCTGGCTGACTGAAAGGCTTAGATCCCAGCCCCGTCACCCCTGGGAGCTGCTGGTGCACCGTGATGGCCGATCTGGAGCCCGGGTCTGCACCTCACAAGCTGTTGATCCCAGCCCACGACCGTGCCAGGGAAGGGCTGGTGCTTTCCTAATTTCGCAGCGTCAAAGTCCTGCGGCTCAGGGCCTGGGGTTCCTTCCCTACCCTGAAATCTGATGTCCGTCCAGGTTAGATCCTTGTGTGCTTGCGCAGAATGAGCGGCAGGCGGCCTGCCCGTTGATGACAGCTCATATTTCTGAGTTTCCCTTTGTACACACTGCTGCAGCAAGCCCGGTCAGGCCATTCCCCTTGTTCGCGTGACAAGACTGATGGAAAGATCTCTGGAGAAATTAGCCCAGAAAAAAAAGAGAAAAGGCACAGATACAAAATCAGGAATGAAAAGGCAGACACTGGAGATCTTGCAGATGTTAAAAAAACAGGAAGAGGGTATGGTAGGCTGAATAATGACCCCCATAGCATCTGGGTCCTAATCTCTGGAAACTGTTACCTTATTTGGCAAAAGTGACTTTGCAGATGTATTGAGGATCTTGAGATGGGGAGATTACTCTGCATTATCTGGTGGGCCCCCAACGTGATTCCACTTGTGCTTATAAGAGGGAAGCAGAAGGAGATGTGACAGTAGAAGAGAAGACTAGTGATGGAGACAGAGCTTGGAGGATGCACTTTGAACATGAGGGAAGGGACCAGAAGCTGAGGAACTCAGTAGCCACTAGAAGCTGAGAAAGGCAAAGAAACAGATTCTCCCTAGGGCCTCTGGAGGGAGCATGGCCCTGCTGACACCTTGATTTTGGCCCAGTATAACCCATTTTGGTCTTCAGGCCTCCAGACTATATGAGAATAAATTTGCGTTGTTTTAAGCCACCAAGTTTGTGATAAGTTGTTACAGCAGCTATAAGAAACTAAATAGAAGTGACTATGGAAAACATTGTGGCAATTTAATAAGAGATTTTATGCAAAATGGATAAATTTCTAGAAAAATATGATGCTCCAAAATTGGCGCAAAAAGCAAGGGAAAATCTGAATAATCTTAAGTCATTGAATCTGTAACTAAAATCCTCTCCACAAGGAAAACTCCAGGTCCAGATGCCTTTGCCAGAGAATCCTACCTTACATTTAAGGAAAAATAATGCTACCCTTACACAAACCCTTCTAGAGAAAGAAAAAAGGGAAGATTGCCCAACTCACCTTGTGAAACCAGTTTAACTTGATACGAGAAAGAGGAAAGGACAATATGAGCAAGGAAAATTACAGGCAAATCTCACTCGTGAACGTAGATGCAAAAATTCAAAACAAAATATCAAAAAACAACCAAACCACGAGGTAGTTTTAACATTATAAACTTGGAGGTTATGTACCATATTCACAGATTAATAGAGAAAAATCATGATGGTTCTAACAGATGCAGAAAAAGCATTTGATAAAGTTCAATATCCAGTCATGAAAAAAGGAACTCTTAGAAAACTAGGAATGTAAAGAAATTCCTTAATCTGATAAAAGATATCTACGAAAAACATCCATAGAAGACATATTTGTTGGTGAAATGTTGAAAGCTTTCCTTTCGATATGGGTAACATGACAAAGATGCCTGCTGTCCCCCCTTGTCTTCCATGTTGGACTGGGGGTCCCAGCCGGTGTCAGAAGGCAATAAGAAGAATGAAGTCATAGGAACTGGAAATGAAGAGTCAGACTGGTCATTCTTCACTGAGAATGTGATTATGTGTGTAGTGACTTATAGAGATACTATAGGCAAACGTTAGAAGTAAAAGAGTTCAGCAAGTCAATATACAAAAATCAGTTGGATTTCTATATACCAGAAACAAATGGAAAATGAAAATTTTAAAAGATGCCATTTAAATACTATGAACAATTATATGCTAATAAATTAGACAACAGATGAAATGGACAAGTTCATAGAAAGATACAAACTACCAAAACTGACTCAGGATAAATAGAAAATCTGAATAAATATGTAAAGATATTGATTTAACAATCAAAAAACTTCCCGTAACGTCCAGATGGCTTCACTGGTGAATTCTACCAAACATTTAAAGAAGAATTAGTACCAATTCTTTATAAATTCTTCCAAAAAATCAAAGAGGAGGGAACACTTCACAGCTCATTCTGAGGCCAGGAATACCCTGATACCAAAAGCAGACGAAGACATCACCAGAAAACTGCAGACCAGTATCTCCTATGAATATGCATGCAAAAATCCTCAATAAAATACTGGCAAATCAAATCCAGTAACATGTAAAAAGAATTATCCACCATGACCAAGTGGGATTTATCCCAATAACACAAGGTTGGTTTAACATCCTGAAGTCAATGAGTATAATCCACCATATCAGTAAAATAATAAACAAAAAACACATGATCACCTCAGTAGATGCAGAAAAAGCATTTGATCAAACCCAACTTTTTTAATGATAAAAACACTCAACAAACTAGAAATATAAGGGAACTTCCTCAAAGTAATAAAGAGTGTCTGTGAAAAACCCACAGCTGACATCACATATAATGGTGAAAGACAGGAGGATCTTCCCCTAAGATCAGGAACGAGACAAGGATGTCCACCCTCATGACTTCTATTCATCATTAACCTGGGGGTTCTGGCCAGGGCAATTAAGCAAGAAAAAGAGGCATCTAGATTGAAAAGGAAGGAGTAAAATGATCTCTATCTGCAGGTGACATGATCTTGTGTGTAGAACATCCTAAGAAATCAACTATCCACTAAACTATTAGTTAAATTAGTTATTAGAACTAAAAAATGAATTCCTCAAGGTTTCAGGATACAAGATCAATACACAAAAATCAATCATATTTCTATACACTGGCAATGAGCAATCTGAAAATAAAGTTAAGATAAAAATTCATTTACAGGGACTGGCCCAGTGGCACAGCAGTTAAGTGCGTGTGCTCCCCTTTGGCGGCCGGGGTTCGCAGGTTCAGATCCTGGGCGCACACCAATGCCCTCCTCGTCAAGCTGTGATGTGGCGGCGTCCCATATAAAGTAGAGGAAGATGGGCACGGATGTTAGCTCAGGGCCGGTCTTCCTCACACACACAAAAAAATTCATTTACAAAGGCATGAAAAAGAATAAAATACTTAGGAAAATATTTAACAAAAGCAGTGCAAAACATACTCTGAAAACTACAAAACACTGTTGAAAGAAATTAAAGAAGATGTAAATAAATGGAAATGCATCCCATGTTCATGGATCAGAATAATTAATATTGTTAAGATGGCAGTACTCCCCAAACTGATCTATAGATTCAATGTCATCTCTATCAGAATGCCAGCTGGCTTCTTTCTATAAATTGACAGTTTGATCTAAAATTCATATGAACACTCAAGGAACCCAGAATATCCACAACAATCTTGGAAAGGAAGAGCAAAGTTGGAGATTTCAAAACTTACTATAAAGCTACAGTAATCAAGACTGTGTGGTATTGGCATAAGTATAGACGTTTAGATTAATGGAATAGAATTGGGAATGCAGAAATGAACCTTCACGGTTATGTCAATTGAATTTTGGCAAGGGTGCCAGAGCCATTAAATAGGGGAAAGAATAGTCTTCTCAACAAGTGGTGCTGGGACAATTGAATATCTACATGCAAAAGAATGAAATTGGACCCCTACCTCATACCTTATAACTCAAAAAAGTAACTCAAAGTGGATCAAAGACCTAAATGTAAGAGCTAAAACTGTAAAACTCTTAGAAGGAAACATATGGGTAAATCTTCCTGACCTTGGATTGAGCAGTGGGTTCTTAGATATGACACCAAAAGAACAAGCAATCAAGGAAAAAATAGGTAAATTGGGACTTCCTCAAGATTAAAAACTTTTGTGCCTCAAAGGATATCATCAGAAAATGGAAAGACAGCTCACAGAATAGAGAAAATTTTTGCAAATCATATATCTGATAATGGCTAATATATTCCATTGTATAGAAAAACTACGTTTTTTTTAATCCATTCATTAGTCAATGGACATTTGGATTGTTTCTACTTTTGGCCCGTACACTATCATCCATTTGTAACAGTACCCTTAGAGACACTGTTTATCGTTACTCCATGCAAGGTCTTTTAGGAGGACCCATGCCATTAATTCTATGTCCAAGGAAATTGCTGTCTCTATAAGTAAATTTTGTTTTTGGTAACAGCTTTGAGATAAAATTCACATACTTTTTGCAATTTACCTATTTAAAGAGTTCAGTGGTTTTTAATATATTCACAAGGTGTGCAACCACAATCACAAACAATTTTAGAACATTTTCATCACCATAAAAAGGAAACCACACACCCTTTAGCTATCATCTCCTAATACCCCCATTGCAAGGAAACTACTAATATACATTTTCTGTTTCTACAAATTTGCCTATTCTGGACATTTTGTATAAATGGAATCATACAATACGTGGCCTTTTGTGACTGGCTTCTTTCATGAGCTCAGTGTTCACAAGGGTCATCTATGTTATAGCATGTAGCGCTTCATCCTTTTTAATTGCCAAATAATATTCCATTGTATGGATAGACCACATTTTGTTTATCTATTTATCAGCTGATGGACATTTGGGTTGTTTCTACTTTTTGGCTATTACGAATAATGCCGCTGTGAACATTCATATACATTCATGTACTAATTTTTGTGTGGACATATGTCTTCATTACTGTTGTGGATATAGCCAGGAGTGGCATTGCTGAGTCGTATGGTAATTCTATGTTTAACCTTTTGAGGAACTGCCAGACTGTTTTCAGAAATGGCTGCACCATTTTACACCTCAGCAGTGTATGAGGTTCCAATTTCTCTACATCCTTGCTAGCACTCGCTATTATCTGTTTTTTGATTAGAGCCATGCCATAGCCACATCTTATTGTGTTTTAATTTGCATTTCCCTGATAGCTAATGATGTTGAGGACCTTTTCATGGCTTATTGGTCATTTGTGTATCTTCTTCGGAGAAATGTCTATTCAAATCCTGTGCCCACTTTTTTATTGGGTTATCTTTTTCATTATTGAGTTGTAAGAGTTCTTTGTATGTTTTAGATACAAATCTCTTATCAAATATATGATGTGCAAAAATTTTCTCCCATTCTGTGGCTCATCTTTTCACTTTTTTGATGGTGTCCTTTGAAGCACAAAAGTTTTTAGTCTCAATGAAGTTCAGTTTATCTATTTTTTTCTTTGACTTTTTGTTCTTTTGGTGTCATATCTAAGAAAACATCTCTCAATCCAAAGTCACAAAGATTTACTCCTATGTTTTCTTCAGAGAGTTTTATAGTTTTAGCTCTTACACTTAGGTCATTAATCCATTTTGAGTTAATTTTTATATAGGGTGTGAGGTAGGGGTCCAACTTCATTCTTCCTCATGTGGATGCCCAGTTGACCAGCACCATTTGTTGAGAAAATCATTCTTCCCCCGACTGAGTTGTCTTGGCAACCCTAAAGAAAACAGTTTGTGAGCGCTTACCACGGGCCAGGCCACAGAGATTCAGCCATGTACGAACCAAGGTCCTGCTCATATTCCTGGGAGGGAGACGGTCATTAAACAACAGACAAATGGAAGTGTCATACATTAGGAGGTGACAAGTGCCCTGAAGAAAAACCCCACAGGACAATAGGGATGGAGCAGCGCATGGTGGGAGCAGGCGGTTTCCTGGAGGGTGGTCCCTCTTTAGCAGAGACCTCGAGAGAGGGGAGGAGTGAGCCTGGTGGATATAAGGGGGCGAGAGCCCCAGGCAGAGGGACAGCAAATGTGAAAGCCCTGAATCAGGACTCTGCTCGGTGCATGCGAGGAATGGGGGGGCCAGCGCGGGGCACACAGAGTGGACAAGGGTGCAGCAGGCGGAGGCGCTGAGCCGGGGGGCTCGCAGGGCCAGCCCCCCCAGGCTCCTGGGAGGCCAGGGCAGCTGCTCTTAACACACTGGGGTCTCTCCCACCAGACTTTTCCACTGCAATTACGTACGTGTGTGTGTGTGTATGTGCATGTGTGCATGGGTAGATATAATCATTTTCGACAGAAATGAGGCTGTGCTTATAACCGCTCTTTCATAACCTCCTTCGAAAGCTTAACACTCTGCGTTGAGCATTTTACCCTGTGAGTGAACATTGCTCCATTGCCTGGCGCCACCATTTTTAGTGTGAACCTCTCGGTTCCTAGATGCGTTTTTGCTGTTGTGAGCAGTGCCAGGGCGGGCTTGGCCCTGCTCCCAGGTCCTTGCTTATGAGCTCAGGATAAATCCCCAGCAGTGCCTTCTGAGTGGAAGAGTGTGCCCGTTCACAGGAGTGAGTGCTGTGCTGACTGCCCCTGACTCCTCGGACCTGCCTCCCTGCCCCACACCAGCTCCAATGAGTGCAGGATCAGCTGCACACCCCAAGGGCCCAGGGCAAGGGGATCGCCATGCATAGGCCTCTCTCCAGCCCAGTGTCCCCTCCACGTGAAGACGTCCTTTCTCTAGGAATAGCCCAAAACTACAGAGCGTGCTGGGGCTGGAGGAGAACTTCAGGCTGCAGTTCATCCCTTTGGTGGCTTTAAAAATAGACCAGCCATTATGCAGGTAATATGTTAACGCCAGGATTAGCATAATATGGTAATCGACTTGGAGACCACAGTGTGCGCCTTGCCTCTGGGCTCCATGTCCCCAGCCAGGGACCTCGCAGTACTCAACCCCACGTTAATCTAAAGAAAAGCATTTACACCTCGACAAGACCATCCTTCAAGTAAACTTGCGTGCAGAGGTCCCAGAGATAGCGGGGACGGAGCACCTTGAAGAGGAAGCCACGCCGCTGAGCAATCGACCAGCTGCTCACGCCAGAATCGCGCATTCATAAACGCACACCAACACATCCTCCCGGGAGCTGGCACGGCAGGAGGGAGATAAATGGAAAATTTTGGAATACAATTAAGGTAATGGTAATCCTTCAGCCCCACAGAGTTCAATTTGCAGAAGCCACGTTTCAATTCGGGCTGTTTATCACCCCACGGAGTCCGGTTACACAGAGATAACGGAAAGGCTGTTGTGCAGTCCAGGCGGTGATTTGTCTTGGAGACAATCCCTATGGTTATGTTTAAGGGAGCATCATTATCCAGACACGTTGTGCAAAATGAATGTGTCCGGCTGGATGACTGGCCGCAAGCCCTCCTGATAAGAGTCTGAAAGGCCTGGTGTGTCTGGGAAATGGCCAGGCACGGAGTCCACCCTGAGGCAGGAGCTGGTGGGCTCCAGAGCCCAAGCCTGGGGGCTCTGCTGCCTCCTCTCAGGTGTGCCAGCTGCTGTCTGCCCCCGCTGGGAGAGAAGAAGTCCCTGTCTTTGAGGTAATTAAAGACAGAGCAGACTCTTAGAGGTGGCAGTAGATGCTGTCAGTTGCCCAGCTAACAGCCACTCTCCCTGATTTTGCTCAGGGCTGCAATATGTCCATTTAAACCACATGCTCATCCAGCGTCCCTTGCAGTCAGGGGTGGTCCAGTGGCACCATTCTGGTTAAAAACATGTGAGTGACAGTCACTGGGGATGGCTTCTGGGAAAGCGTTGTAAAAGTACCAGAGTTAGCTGCCATTTTCTTTTTTTGATCTTTATGTCCTTCTTCCTGCCTGGAATGCAGAGGTAACGTCTCAATCTTAGCAGCCATTTTGTGACTATGGGGATCATAGTCACAGGCCGAGGAGGGTAGAGCAGGACAGAAGGAGCCTGGGTGTTGATGACATTGTTGGCCTGAACCAGCTGAACCCGACCTCTGGGTTTTTCCATGAGACAGAACAAGCCCATTGCTTGTCACACGTGGTGGTAACTGGTACAGCGGGATGTTCCCTCTGTCTGGAGTTCAGGTGAGACACTGACTGAAGATGGGGGTCTGGGAGTTGGCAGCGCTCAGATGGAAACGAAGCATCCCTCCGGGCTCCACGTGCAGTGGATGAGGTCCCCCGGGGTGAGAGGAGGGCCCAGGGAAAGGCTAGGTGCTGGCGTTAGAGGGGCAGGTTGGGGAAGCAGAGCCCTCCAGAGAGTGAGGGGAGACGGAGAGGAGTTTGGAGAACAAGGTATGGCAGAAGCCAAGGCTTTCCAACTTTTTCAGCCTCTCCCGGCGCCTCCTCCTGGATAAGTGATAGGAACGTCACCATCCACAGCCCCCAAATGGAGTTCATCCTCCACCCTGCCGTCGGCTCCCGCCTGGACCCCTGCAGGGTGCAGTGCACCCTCCCTGCCCCAGCCAGCCTTGCTCTGCATGCTGACAGATGGCCTTCCAAAACCTTCACGTTCCTCCTTTGCTTAAACCCCTTCAGTGTCTTCCCCGCTACCCTCCTGATGAAGCCCGGCCTCCTTGGCATGGGCCACAAGACCCTTTGCGACCTGCCCCTGCCTGCCTCCCCATCCCATCTTAGCCAGCGCTGCGGGCATTTCTGACAATGCTCCATTTCCTGAGTGTGTCACGCGCCTCAAGGCTTCTGCACCTTTGCAATTCCCTCTGCCCAGAATGCCTTTCCCCTGGCCCTGGGGGTGAGCTTCTACTCATCCACTGGGAGCCCCAGCAAGCTCTTCCTCTGCGAGGCCTGGCTTCTGGGGTCAGAATCAGTTGCAGTTTCCCCTTCATTCCTGTGGCACTTTGCTTGAAGTGGATGAGTTGAAGAAGACAGCACACTGCCCCACAGTGAATCACACCCACGCCACGACCCTCAGCAGAATGTGAGTTCCTTGATAATGAAGACCGTGTCTGAGTTACAGCGCCCAGCCCAAAGCTTGGTGTGGTGTTTGGTAAGTAATTGTTGGGTGAGTGGGAGGATGGAGGATGGAAGGATAGGGGGATGGAAGCAAGGGGGGATGGAAGCATGGGGGGATGGAAGCGTGGGGGGATGGAAGGGTGGGGGCATGGAAGGATGAGGGGATGGAAGGATGGGGAATGGGGGATCAGGGAATGGAATGATGGGAGGATGGAACGATGAGGGGTTGGGAGGATGGAGGAATGGAGGGGTGGGAGATGAGGGGATGGAAGGATGGGGGGTGGGGGATGGGGAGATGGAAAGATGGGGGAAGGGAAGGATGGGTGGGTTAATGAGTGGTTGAATGGGTTCATGGCTGGATGGGTGGGTGGATGGGTGGATGGATGGCTGGATGCCTGCATTCCCCTATTCCCACCCCCCCACCACCTTGTTTGTCTCCATAACACTTAGTACCGTCTGCATCATAAACATTTATGTATTGGTTATTTATTGTCCTCCTTTCCAAGCTAGAGAGTAAGCTCCATGAAGACAGAGACTGTTCTGCTGATGACGATGTTCTCAGAGCTAAGGCTCTTGCAGATGCGCAGTAGCCGCTCATAATGAACAGTGAGGCAGAGGTCTGGACAAGGGCCCCGGTCTTTCTCTCAGCCCAGGGCACGTACATCCTCTCACGTCGTCTCTTCAGGACCAAACTGAAATAGAGGAGGCACAGAAAGGGAGGACTAGACTCAAGGCCAGGCCAGGTCCAAATGAGGAACAAGATCCGCCCTCAAGTGTCTAGAATCCTGGGCAAGTGTGTTGCCTGCTGTGTTTTGGAGCCTCTGAGCATGTGGGGAGGGTGGAGGGACGACAGGAGGAATGAGGCTTGTGTGAGGGGAGAGTTCTGAGTGGGCACTGGGGAAGGCCTCCTGGAGGAGGTGGCGTATGAACTGGGCCTGGGAGGATGTGTAGGATGAAGATGGGCAGACACAGGCGTGGTGGAGCAGAGAGGGTGGGGCTGGGCAAGAAGGCAGGGGGTGGTTTGACTGGAGAGCTGGGTGCCGTGGATGGAGGATGGGCAGAAAACAGTTGGGGAAAGTAGTTTGGGAGCAAGCCTACTTGTCACATCTGGGAAAGGACCCAGGAGAGGGATCTAGAGGGACTGGAAATATGCTGACACGGGTGGTGCTCTGGGGAGGCCCATGAATCGTGGGGCTCCCGAATGCTGCTAACAGCAGGTGCGAGCCTGGAGCTGGCCCTTAGAGGTAGGTCGGGGTGGGCGTGTGACCCAGACTGGCGAGGCGAGGCCTTCTCTGAGGCTTTCCCTGGCTTCCTGGGTGAGGCACAGCTGGACCAGCTCCCAGCCGTGGAAGACGATGTCTGCAGAGGAAGAGGAAGAGAGGAAAAGGGAGACAGGCGGGACGCCATGTCGGTGCACCTGGAGGAGTCGCCAGGCTGGAGCCGGAGGTGTGGATCATCTTCTGAACTGTGGGAGGCGCCGACCGCCCTGTTTGCCCAAGGTTCAGTTTGGAATCCAGACAACATGAAGCAGGCTCCTGGAAGGTGCAGATTGCAAGGGATGAAGCCTACTGTGCGCCACAGGCGGAGTGGGGTGAGGCACCGGTGCTGGGGGCCGCTCTGGGGGCCACCAGCCCTCGTCCCGTGGCAGCAAAGCAACTGGCTGAACTGTCCCCTGAAATCCTGCAGGAGCTGGAGCCTGTGGGGGCTGGGCAGAGAAACATCTGGGCGTGGGAAGATGCTGGCTGCTCTTGACAGCAGAGACAAGCTCCTGCAGAGACGAGCCTGGAAACAGAAGAAGGGACAGCTTTGTCCAAAGAGGCTCTTTCTGCCTGGGGCCGCGGGTCCTGTAACCGAGAGCTTGGCAGCGCTGCGAAAGCCAAATCTCTGCCCCGTGAGCAGAGGCGGGAGGTGGGGGCTGTGGCGGGGAGAGGAAGCTTGGGAGCTGGGGGGCAGGACGGGGGCCTTCCCCACACCCCTGCTCTGCACTCCGTGCTGAGCCGACAGAGGTGACCCCGAAACCCTCTGGAAAGGCCCCCCAGGTGCAGCCTGGTCTGGGGAGCACATCACTGCGGCTGCCCCGGGGCCGACAGATAACCCGAGGCTTGGAGGCAGCCCAGCTCTGGAAGGCAGTTGCTAAGAGACCAAAATCCCAAGGCGAGGTCCAAATTTAAGGTCACGACTCAGAAAGAACCCCGGATTTCATGCCCGGCCCACGGGGTCTTTAGAAACCAAATCCCCAGAGGCTTGAAGGGAGCAGGAGTCTAGACTCAGCAGACAGATCAGCGGGGGCTCAGCCCTAACACAGCCCTGGACCGTGGAGCAGGCACCGACAGAGCTGGTTCCCTGGGTCCCTTTCAGTGTGGCCTGAGAGGACAGTGCGCGAGCAAGATGCTCCCAGCGCGGCCACCTGGGCTCCGCCAAGCTCACGCCACTGCAGGAAGGATGTGCGTGGGGTGTCTGCTGGGCCCTGCTTACCTGGCCACCCACTGCTTACCTCTCTGTGCCCACACACACACAGGACGCAGACACATACGGGCACACGTGCGCGTGCGCGCACACTCACACACGGGCACGTGTGCACACATGCCACACACATACACACACACACACAGTTGCAGCCACCCCAGATGTATTCACGTTCTGAGATGCCATTCTTTCTCCCCTCTGGGCTTCCCTCTGCCTTTGTCCAGAAACCCCAAAGGCTCCATCTTAAATGTCAGTTCATCGGAAAGGCTGTCCCCGAAACCCTTCCAGCCAGGACACCAGGTGCTCCCCTTACTGAGTGCCAGCCATCCGGGTGTGGCGTCCTGGGGCTGAATGCACTTCTAGAATATCAACTCCCTAACGTCAGAGGTGAAGCTTTTCCACTGATACATACCCAGCGCTGAACTCATGGCAGGGTCTCAATAAATGTTTATTAAATTTAATGAAGAAATAAAGATTTTGCAAGTGCTAAGCCAGTGCCTTTTTCCACCTCTGCTTTTGGACAAGATATGGATTTTTTACTCATTTTGCCTGTTTTTTCATGCATGTTTTTATGTTTAATGAAATAATATTCTTTTCAGCAATTTTCTTCAAAATGGTGTCTTAGGGTACTCCAAACCCCAGTGCATAGTGGTAATATTTCTATATGATCTCAGATCAAAATTAAGAATTTAATATTTGGGGATGCTTTCAATAAGATCAAGTGAGCACAGGAAATTTTTGCCCAAGTTGATGTTTTCAAAATGTGTTCTCCACGGTTTCGGGGGTCTGTGAGAACAAATGGTGGGGATTCTCCAGGAACGTCTGAGGACAGGCTTCCAGCCCCTCCCGGAGTCTCTGTCCAGGGGGTCTGCTCCTCGGGGCCCGAGGCCTGCACCACCCCCTTGCAGCTTGCACCCACCCCATGGGTGGAGGGGTCCTGACCAGCCCGTGTATCTTCCCCACCACGCTTTGCTCCTGCCTTCTGTCTGGACAGGAAGGCATCTCAACACCCAGTTTCCCTGGAAGGAGTGGTTCACACGCTCCCTCTGGGCCTCTGGAAAGACGCACGTCTGGATCTCAGCAGAGGGTAACGGTGTCAGGCTCAGCTGCTGCTCCGGCCATATTGAGGCTCCATCTCTAGAGAGAGCATGTTGAGGGCCTCCTCCGGCCATGGCCCCTGCCCCGAGGGAGAGCTGCGTATTTCCTAGCCAAGGTTCCAGCACGCTGTCTCCCTCCAGCTCACTCACCGCCCTGAGTGTGGGCGAGGGTGGTCTTGGAACCAAAGGCCACAATCGAGTGAACGGTCAAGAGCACTGGACCAGATGTCCCGATGTGACCCCTAACTCTGCCACCAGTGGGGAGTTAAGCCCTATCCGAACCTCACTTTGCTCATCCAGTAAAAGGGGAAAATCCTGTGACCCTGTTTATGTAAAGACAAGTCAAGAAAATGGGTTGTAATTGGTAGAGGTCTTTGTGACCATGAAACTAAAAACCTGTGGAAGCATCCGTGTACTGCCCAGGCGTGGTATATTCTTGGGGACGTGCTGCTCCATGAATGGGCAGCCGTGTGCACATATACGAAGGTGGTTAGCTCTCCATAAAGTAGCAGAGACAACTATGTCCGAAACACAAGGCCAGCGGCTCCCAGGCTGTGATGACACAACCTCCCGGACATTGAGAGGCAGCAGAAGTGGGGGGCGCCCACTGCTGACGGCAGAAGAACAGAGCAGCGGCCGCGGGCAGTGAGGAGTTCAGGCTCCCATCGTGTCTCCTGGGCTCAGAGCCGGCTGTCTCCACTCCCCAGCTCTGCGGCCTTGCCATATCATCCGCTATCCTTGTGCCTCAACATCTTCTCTTCAAAACGCAGATGGTAACAGTACCCACCTGAATCTGTTAGGATGTTTTCAGTTGCAAAGTACAGAAAACATAAACCCACCCAAATGGGCTTTTAAAATAAAGATAATTTACTCATTCATCAAACTGGAAGGCTCAGGTGAAGTGTGATCCAGCTGCTCAATGATGTAACAGAATTACTAGCTTCTTGCTGTCTCTCTACTCTCCTTTCTATGGTGTCAGACTCATTTTAGAACCGGCTCCCTTTCCTGTCCAGAGAGGACGGCCGGCAGCTCTCGGGGCTTCACGTCTCCTTATTTGTGTCCTTTGAGAGAGAGCCTCTGCCCCAGCTCTCTTGAAAACGGTCCTGTATTACTCTGACTGGACCAACTCAGTCACACCCCCAAACCTGAACCAATTGCGAGGCCAGGGGACGGATGCATTGACTGGTTCAGCTCAGGTCCTGTGCTCCTGCCCTGGTGCTGGGAGTAGAGCCAGTTTTCCTGGACATCCAAACAGGCACGGGGGACTGTGGGAAGGTTGACAGGCGCCAAGAGGTAATGAATGATTATCTGTTACTGTCCACCCCTTGGCCCCTCAACATTCGTACAGATCCTTCTCCCATCCAGGAACATTCAAAGCTGCCCACACCTGCATTAATGCACCTGTTCTGTCCCCAAAGGGAGACGACCAAAATCTCCCCAGGTGCTGCATCCATCTCCAGGTTCAAGATCTCAGAGAAATTTACAGTCCTTCCGGAAGTCTGGATGGAGTACATCATGGTACAGGGACAGAACAAGAGAGGGAAATTGAGTCACGGGGCTGAGGTGTCCAGCGGGAGAGCAGGCCTCTGGTGAGGCTTAGTAGAGGTTCCCCTGTATCACTGGTGCCCCAGACCTTTCTCTGTGATTCTCTCATCTCTTCCTCCTCCAGGGTGAGCTTTATCCTCAGTGGGTTTTCCTCAGAGGAGCAGCAATGGCTGCCAACAGCTCCCAGAGTCACACGTGTCCACGTACGGGGGTAGAAAGAATGGAATCGGCTGTTTTGAGAGTTGCTGTAAATGGGCCAGGCTAGGACTCTTCAGGTCGCAAGCAACAGAATCCCAACTCAAACTAGCTTGAGGGAAGTGGGAATTTATTGGCAGCCCATGTGCCTGGGATAGGGAGGGCCCTGGACGTCCCTGAGGAAGGGTGATGGCGCTCAGACCAGTTTCAGCCAGGTACTAAGGGGCAGGAGATCCCAGCTGACATCTGAGTTACCCAGACATTATCATAAATTCGTGTTTGCTGGGCTCTGTTTATTTAACAAAGCTTGTATGGCAGACCCCTGGCCCTCTCCTCCCTCGGGGCCCTCCTTTCAGGGAGGCATGGAGTAGGGTGGGGCAGGATCTCGGGGGAGAGAGAAGACTGGGCACCTGGTGCTGAGAGCACCCCTACCCCACTCCTTGCCTCCGCTCACTGTGCTGCGCGGTGTGGGGATGTGGGAGGCAGTGGTCAAAAACGCACGGAGTTTAAGGCTGGAAAAAGGCAGGAATCACGTAGGGAGGAGTGGGAGAGGCAGCAGCATGTTTCCAACGTCAGCTCCGTGCCACCAACTCAACCACTCGGCTGCAGGAGCCTTTGGACTGTGTGACTCATCCCTGGACCCCGGGCCCGGCCGACGGTGGGTGCTGGTGAGTGTCTGTGGAGCTGTTGAACGGATGTGGCAGCCAGGGACTCACTTATAGGAATGCACGTGCTCCTCACACTCTTGTGAGGCGAGCATGTTCATCCGCATTTCACAGACTCAGGACACTGAGGCCCAGGGAGACGGCCGGCAGCATCCAGCCGGGAGCAGTAGAAGCAGGAGAGGACCCAGGAAGCCTGACCCCAAAGTCCATGTCATCCATGGCTTTGCTGGTCACATCAGGGGAAACTGAGGCACAGAGAGAGCCATTGATGCCTCCCCAGCCACCCAGGAGTCGGTGGCCTTGCCCGCGTCAGCCTCAGGGTCCCGTCCTTCCCAGAAGGCGGCCCCATTTCTGAAGATGATACTGAGCCCGTGGCCGCCTTCCCGGGAAGGAGATGTCAGACACAAGCCCCTTGGGTCCTGGAAGTGAGGGGACCCAGGGGTGTCACACACTGAAGTGTGGGGTGCAGCAGTATGCACACCCCCTGAGGGAAGAGTCTAGACTCCCTGCCCCACCGAGGAGCCGCAGAAGCGCTCTGCCCACGCACGGCTCGTGGGGCTGTGAAGAGCCAGCCTTTGCCTCCCACTGGCCGTTCTGCCTTCTCAATCCAATTAAAGGCGGCACCAGGGAGGGAGCTGGGCGCTGATAAGTGTGGACACATCTTTCCCGTCACCTGGATCCAATTAGGTGAGCCTGCAGCTGTCACCAGGTGGGCCAGCAGGCTGCGGGCACTGGGACTCACAGGCAGGAAGGTGCCGTGGTCCCCGGGGATGGCCACTCACCTTGTCATGGCCCAAATCGCCTCCAGTGGGGCGTCACCTCAGAGGTTTGGGTTGTTTTGTTTGAATATAAAGGATTCGTTCTGGGCCAAGATGCTAACCCTTTCCCTGTTAGAATGGTTTCAGTCCCTGACACCCGGACGAGGCCTCTGAGGACGGGTGCGTGGAGGGGAGGGATGAAGAGGGGCCATCTCAGTTTAGTGAATCTCTACTATGTGCCAGAAACATCCTTTCAAACATATCTTGAGTAGCCGTCCGCACAGCCCGGTTATGCTCACCTTACAGGTTCCCCACGTGTGAGTTGGGGGAGGGGTCTGGACTTGAGGATCTCTAAGCACCTCTCCCCAAATCTGGCATTAGGGACTGCAGATCTGGGGTGGGAGGTCAGATATCCAATAGATAACCGATGGATGAATTAGTGCTACCTTGTAGCCTGCACTTCAACTTGACCACACGTTTGCATCAGTCAGCTTAGGCTAAATTATGCTGCAGTAACAAACAACCCCAAAGTCGCAGTGGCTAAACCCAAAAGTCTGTTTCTCACTCATGCAAAGTCCACAAGATCCAGTGGTTCCCCAGAGGCCCGGTCTCCCAGAGACGGCCCAACAGGCTGACGGGGGCACCAACACCGTGCAGCTGCGGGTCTGGGCCGGGGCCACCTTGCCCAGAGCGGGAGGCGAGAGCAGGGGAACAGCCCTTAATGCTTCTGCCTGGAAGCCATGCGTCTCCTCTGCTTGGGTCTCGCTGCGAGGGAGGGTGTGCCGGGAAGGGGAGGAGACCCGAGACCCTGGCGAGCGCTGCTCCCTCTCCCTCCTGCCGGCGGGTGTCACTCCCCAGTGTCACTGTAAACCTTGGTCACCTTCGCACCTGGCCTCTATCCTGGAGACTTCTGCTTCTCCAAGGCAGCGTCTCTTTCCCCAAGAGAAAGGTGGAGGGACTGGGGCAGGACTCTGGCTGTGGAGAGCTGGCCTGCGTGACCCCCAGGGGCCCCCGTGTGCAGGGGGAAGCCCCCGTGTCGGCCGGGGGCTGTGGGCAGCAGGATGAAGAGCCTGGGTGGGGCTCCAGGAAGGTGGGCTGGAGCCCCATGTGGAAGAGGTCTGCCCTGGTCAGCGAGGGCGTGGCTGCCTGGGGAGGCGGTGACCCCGACGACCGGGATAGGAAAGAGGAGCCCAGCCACCACTCTGGGCTGCAGACATTGCTGAGCGCCTTCTCCATACCAGCTGGGCCTAGTGGGGCCAGGCCAGGCCGGGTCGTCACCCTCTTGCGCTGCAGGGGCCCTGTGGACCTCCTTCCTTCCTGCTGCAGGCTTGGTGGCTTCAGAGGGGGCGCCCTCCGTGCAGGGCTGGTGCACCTCCAGCTCTGGCAGGGACTCTGGCACACAGCAGGTGCTCAGCAAGCACACTCGTGAGCAAGCAACCACAGGCTGGGAGGCAGCGCGGTGCAGAGATTAAGGGCACGGCCTTTCAGGTCCATGGTGTCTGGCATAGACCACATGCTCATTAAATATTGAAGGAATGAATGGGCAAATGAATGAATCAATGAATCAATGAATGAATGAATGAACAATTGGGACTGGTCTTGGTTTTCACTTACTACCACCTGATCCCAGGTGAGTTATTGCCCTCTCTGGGACTCAGTTTCCTCATCAATGGGGATAATAGCCCACATCTCATGAGAATGTCTTTTTCAGATGGAGCCTGCCCAGCAGAGTGCCCAGCACAGGAGAGGTCCACCAATGCTTCTCTAGTTTAACCCACCCTGCAGGGTTTGAGTTCCTCCCTCTGACTCAGTGATGAGATTGGCGGCGACTCGCATGGATGGAGTTCTTCTTCTTTTTTTTTTTTTTTTGGGAGGAAGATCAGCCCTGAGCTAACATCCGTGCTAATCCTCCTCTTTTTGCTGAGGAAGACCAGCTCTGAGCTAACATCTATTGCCAGTCCTCCTCCTTTTATTCCCCCAAAGCCCCAGTGGGTAGTTGTATGTCGTAGTTGCACATCCTTCTAGTTGCTGTATGTGGGACGCGGCCTCAGCGTGGCGGGAGAAGCGGTGCGTTGGTGCGCACCCGGGATCTGAACCTGGGCCGCCAGTAGTGGAGCGCGCTCACTTAACTGCTAAGCCACGGGGCCGGCCCTGCATGGACGGAATTCTAAGGGGTGCTCCAGGTTGGAATCTCGGCATCCTTGCAGCTCCCAGACATGGAGTAATTCTGCCGTGCGTGAGCGTCCTGGGTCCGGGGCAGCGAACCATCCTCCCTGCAGCCCGGGAAAGGTCACGCAGAGGCCATCTCTTCGGCAAGGCCGATATCTGACTTACTCATCGTGATCCGCATCCCAGCCCCATCCGCAGAGCGGGTGGTCTGGCCTCTGGACTGGGCAGGACGGCCAGACAGGACAGCATTGACAGTCACAGCACTGGCTGCCCGGACCGGCCTCGGGGGGCTCCCCTGCAAGCCTGGTGGCTCCTGTGTCCTGTCTGTTCTGTCGCCGGCTGAGCTGAGGTTTTCACACATGCCGTGCGATTGCCTTCCCGAACTTCAGAATCCTCGTGTGTCAACTGGTGCCGGGGAAGGGAGAACAGGTGGTCCCCATGGAACCTCAGGCTCTCTGTGTCTGTCCACCCTGCTCCGTGGGCAGAGAGCCCTTCGAATCGGCTCTTTCCTGGGCCTTCCCTCCCAGGCTCTGTCCGCTGTCCAGACCCAGCCTTCATGCTCAGGGAGAAGGACGACCGCCTGGCACCGGGGGACCCCGAGAATGGACTGACCCTGTGGGGGGCTCTGAAAGGCAGGGCTGCTGGTGGCATTGTCCCGCCTCTCAGCAGACCAGGGAAGGAAAGGGTCAGCTATTTCCTGGGAACTTTCTCCACACCAGGCTCTGTGTCGGGCACTGGGCATGAGACGTGCTGACCAGCCCTGCCCTGAGGACATCCGGGTCGTGTGGGGAGACAGAGCCCCCAGGAGCCATGGGGCTGCACTAGTGGTCTGTTCCCTTGGGTACCCTGGGCCCCAAAGGAGGCATGGGCAATTCTAGTGTGTTCTCTCGTTCTGCAGGAGCCCTGTGACGTTGATGGCCTTATCTCCATTTTATAGATAAAGGATCCAAAGAGCACAGAATGAATCAGTCAGCTATTCCCAAAATAAGCCCGTTTACAGACACCCCGACACTGGTGGCTGGCACGATAAATGCGTGTTCTCACTTCCTGGGTCTGCAGGTCCATGGCGGCTCGGCTGATCCAGGCTGGCTTCTCCTGGGTGACTCAACTTCAGGCTGCGTTCGGGTTCAAGTCTGCTCCTGGTCTGGGCTGCCCAGGCCGACCTTCTTGTGGCAGGTCACCAGAGCCCAAACCACCAGGCACCCTGACGGCCTCTGGTCCCATGGCGTTCACTAGACTCCATTGGCCAGGACAAGGGTCATGGGCAGCATCGATGGAGAGGGGAATCCGCTCCACCCACACGGCAGGGGGGTGGCAGCTCGTCCCGAATCACGCTGCCCAGTGGCGGAGCTGGGATTTGAACCCAGGCCTGTCTGACTGGACAGACGACCCTGGACACCACCGCTTTCATCTGAAATCGTGTGTGAAGCCCGTGGCTCAGGGCTCCAACCGTGACAGCTCCCTTCCCACCATCTCCTAGAGGTAAGAGCATCAGACGGCAGTAAGCCGCCCCTCAAACGCATGGCCAGCACCGTCGGGGGTGGCCAGAGCGCCCTGCATGCTGTGAGTGTGACCGTCAGGGCCCGAGGACTCCGTGCACAGAGACCACTACGCTCCCCAGCTGTGACCTTGTTCCTCACCTCTCGGAGCCTCAGTCTACTCGTCTGTAAAGTGGGGATCACAGTAGGACTGAGGTTACTGGGTTGGAGTGAGGAGTGAATGGGCTGAGGTGGAAGCCCTTAGAACTGCACCTGCTATTGTGTAAGGAGTAATGACTCTGATGCTCCCCAGCCTGGGCCCCGACCTCACGTCCACATAGAGCTTTCTTGTCTGTAAAATTGCGTCCGATCCCCACGGCAGCCCTCTGAGTTATACAGTGAGGAGGTTGTGGGTCAGAGAGCTTGAACTATGCGCTAACATCGCGTGGCCCATTCGCAGCTCTGGCGGGAACAGCCCGCAGGCCTGTCTGACCCCGGGGAGGGGACAGTCCCCCCAAGCAGAGAGCTCAGAGGGGCGAGAGCAGTGCGCACGTGAGCAGAGGAGGAAGGCCCCCGTGTGCTCCTCCTCCAGGGCAGCCAGCTCGGTCTGCGGGGCGACACCCACATGACGCGGACGCCTTCCACGTCCTGGGAACGTGTGAGTCAGGTCACCTGGGAGACACGAGTGCAGGCAGGGCTCCCCAGAGCTCGGGTGGCAGGGCCATCTGCATGGCAGGGAAGGAAGATGACTACAGTCACTTCATTTGTTCATTCATTCATTCAAACGTCCACTGAACATAGTCCCCTTTGCCTGATCCAAAGCTGGGGTCTCAGGGGAGAGAAATCAGACAGGGCCCTGCAATCAGGCAGCTCCTAGGACCTTATAGCAAAATGAGATCTCAGAGCACAGCATCCTCACAGGCAGTCATCAGTCTCAGCTCACCCTCCTGTGAGTAACGGGGAGCTCACTACCACGCAGGCCAGCCCCTCTCAGAATTGGACGTCTCTGCCTGTGAAAAAATTCTTTCCTTTTTATTTGGTTGGTTTTGTTGTGTTTGTTTGTTTTGCTCTACAAACAGTGCTCCCAGAAACATTCTAGCACAATCTCCTGGTGTACGTGGGCAAGAGATTCTCTAAACAACGTTGACATGACATTACGGGGTCTGCTCAGCTTTCCCTTACCTGGATAATTCCAAGTTTCTTTCCAAAGAGATTGCACCAAGTTGCACAACTACTGTTTTATTAATTTCTAGAAATTCTATTTGGTTTTTTTTCAAATCTGCTCAAGTCATTTTTAGAATCTGTTGCTCCTAACTCATATTTCCAATCCTCCCCTTTTTTTGTTTCTTTAATCATATTAAACAATCCTATTTTGTATTCTCCTTCTGGTGATTCTGTTATCTGAAGACGCCGTGTGGTTGACTCAGCTATGCGTGGCTTCTGCAGGTTCCTCCCCGTGGGGCCCCGATTCTGCGTGTGTGCGGTGACTTTCCTCTGCAAGATGCTGTTTTTCCTTTGCCTTCTGCCTCCATGTTTGGCTTCAAGTGGATTCCTCCAGAGGGGTTTGTATCTGTCAGTGAGACGTCTGGAGAAAGCCATTTGAATCTAAACCCTCTGCCTGAGGTTTTTGCTGACAGGGCGGAAGCGTGAGCAGGCCCCATGACCGGGGGGAGGGCTGTTTGGGGCTGCGAAGCTTCAGGAGTAATTCTCCCTGTCCCTGCACAAAGTGTGTAATGTGTGAGGGCACAGGCTAGACCCGTTTCCTGCCATCTTGAGTCTCTTAGGCTGTCTCAGTTCACCTTGGCTAGTTGGTGACAGACGCGGGGAGACATTCCGAGTGTCTGAGCCATGAGGACCGCAGCACTCGCCGGTCACTGAGCGTCGCTGTCCTGTCTGACTTCCCGGTGACCAGAGCAACCCCATGGGGCAGCACTGGTCTTACTCCACTCCTTTCACAGAGGAGGAGACCGAGGTCAGAGGGAGGAAGCCGACCCGAGGTCCCCCTGCTGGCAGGCCTGCGCGTGCGGGCTCTCCTGGCCGCTCGGCCCCCGCACTGACCGTTCGTGGGTTCTGTATTTGTTTCTGCTGCTCTTGTTTTACTTTTCTGGCACCAGAGGCCTCAGGGACATGCGTCCTCCGCACACTCGTCCGCTCCGGCCTGGCTGAGACTCCCCGGCGGTGCGGGCTTGTCCCTTGCCATGGCGATGCGTCGTGACTCATGCTGCCTTTGAGTTAGAGGCAGGGAGAGGTGAGGGAGGCAGGGTGCCTCCAGCAAATGCCACTTGGCGCTGGCAGCCAGGCGGCCTCTGCCTGTCCAGCGGTAGACACCCTGCAGTTCTGGGGACGAGCTAAGGACAAAGGCGACATAGGATAAAACCTCTTCCAGAAGGACGGCTGTAGCCTGGCAAGTCGTGCCCCGCCTTCCTCCAATGCATGCCGTTTGCGAGCCTTGCCTGGAGAGATGCCCATTCCAGCCTCTCCTGGGGTCGAGGAGAGGGTCACCTGCCCAGCTGCTCAGCCCTGACACAGAGCAACTTCAGGGGCTCGTCAGAGGCAGGCGGGTCACTGGCTTCAAATTCTCCTGAGCAGCAGAGCAGCCTGGGCCCCCAGAACTCCCAGGAGCATCTCGCCCTACGAAGCTGGAGAGTAGGGCCCTCGGCCCTGCGCCGTGGAGGCAGTCTGGAGGGGGCTCAGGCTCAGATAGAGACATGCAGCTGTAGTGTGGGAGCCAAGCCTGGGAGAGGGCAAGGAGGGCTGCCTGGAGGAGGCAGGCTGAGCCTTAAAGGATGAGTAGTATGAGTAGGATGGGTAGGTTATCTCTCCTCTGAACCTGGTTAATTCCTGCTTGACTTTCAGGTCTCAGCTCAAGTGTCACTTCTTCCAGGAAGCCTTCCCTGATCTCACCCACCCGGCAATCCCCTATGATAGATGACCCTCCGTGTCCCTCTCCTTCCCAGCCCCTGAGCAATGGGATTGCATGATTAATGTCACCCCCTCCACCAGACTTTGGGCTCCAAGAGGGCAGGGACCATGTTGCCTTTGGCCCCTAGCGAACTCTCAGTATCCAGTAGGAGGCGGCTACTGATATGAGCACAGGCTCCATCGCTTCTCAACAGCGTGGCAAGGGATTTAACCTCCCTGTCCCTCTGTTTCCTCATCTGTAAAATGGGCCTGGTATGAGGCCTAAGTGGGGTGATACAGTCGCAGTCCTGAGCTTAAAGCAAATATTGGAGATGTGTTAGCAATTTTTATTTTCTAGATCAGTGCTGGGCACAGAGCATGTGCTCAATCAATATTTGTTGACTGAATGTATGTTGCTGATCTCCCCCTGTCTGCGAGCCCGTGAGGACAGGGCCGGGCTGCCCTGTTCACACGGCATCCTCAGCACCCAGCACAGCCGGGCGCCTGGTCCTAGACGCTGGGAGGAGAGAGGAGCGTGTCAGTGGAGCCCTTCCGTGTGCTGTCCTGGTTAATCCTCCATGGCTCAGGTCCCACGAGGGACTGAGGTGGGGCTGGGATTTGAACCCATGTCTCCGACCACGAAGCCCAGCTGGATCTGGATCTTCCCTACTCACACCAAGTTGAGGGCTACCTCCTGTGAACGGTTTTCCCACAGTGTCGACATCAGGAAGCTTCTCTATTTGCGGGCAGGTTGGGGGGTGGGGCTGGGTGTTGCCCTTTCCATGTAAGGGAAGCATTGGAAGTGAAAACGATATTGCTGAGATGCGTCAAGGGCCACCCGCGTGTGGACAGCCTGGCTTCCTTCAGTCCTCCCGGCAGCCTGGGAGGAGAAGGAGAAAGACCAGAGGCTTCCACTCAGTGGGCACTTGCCGTGTTCCAGGCTCTTCCCCACAGAAGCTCACTCGAGGCTCACAGAGCGTTATGGATTGGTTCATCTTACCGTTACTTCCGTTTTACTGCTGGGGATTCCGAAATTCAGAGAGGTCACTTGTCTGAGTCCTAGCCCGATCTGCGTCTTTCCATGGGTCCAGCCTCCGTCAGACTGCGGGCGTGTCCTGTGAGCGCCCGCAGAGCCAGGGCTCGGAACCTCAGCAGTTCCGTGTGTGTCAGAGACTCCACCAGACTCGCTCCGCAGAGAAGAGCGTGCAGCCTTAGGAGGCAATGGTGCCGGAGAGCCCGGAGGGACCCCACGTGCACATGGCCCGTTGGGGCTGAGCCGAACTGTTCTGGCACTTTCTCCTTTTGGTAACTGTTGCTCACCCAGGGGTGGGCCCACTTGTATCTCCCTGGGCCTGGGGGACAGGTCGGCCACGGGGTGATCTGACAGGCTCCAAGGCTCTCGGCACTCCACCATCCTCGCCCCAGAAGGATTCCAGAGCTTTTCTGGAGACCTCGCCAGACAGCACATCCCTCCACAGCCCCAAGAATAGAGAAAGGGTGGTGCAGAAAGCCAGTTTCCCCAGAAGATTCTAAAGGGGAATTTTCATGGCCACCATCACGAGAATGAAGGTCCTTCCTCCAAGAATTGCCAAAGCTTCTTTCCCCTTGCCCTCTGCCTTCTTTCTCCCCTCCGTCCATCCCTCCATCCCTGCATCCCTCCATCCCTCCATCTCTCCATCCCTCCATCCCTCCATCCCTCTATCCCTCCATTCCTCCATCTCTCTATCCCTCCATCCCTCCATCTCTCCATCCCTCTATCCCTCCATTCCTCCATCTCTCCATCCTTCCATCCCTCTATCCCTCCATCCCTCCATCCCTCTATCCCTCCATCCCTCTATCCCTCCATTCCTCCATCTCTCCATCCTTCCATCCCTCTATCCCTCCATCCCTCCATCCCTCCATCCCTCCATCCTTCCATCTCTCCATCCCTCCATTCCTCTATCCCTCCCTCTCTCCATCCCTCTATCCCTCCATTCCTCTATCCCTCCATCTCTCCATTCCTCCATCCCTCCATCCTTCCATCTCTCCATCCCTCCATTCCTCTATCCCTCCATCTCTCCATCCCTCTATCCCTCCATTCCTCCATCTCTCTATCCCTCCATCTCTCCATCCCTCTATCCCTCCATTCCTCCATCCCTCCATCCCTCCATCCCTCTATCCCTCCATCCCTCTATCCCTCCATCCCTCCATCCCTCCATCTCTCCATCCCTCCATCTCTCCATCCCTCCATCCTTCCATCCTTCCATATCTCCATCCCTCTATCCGTCCGTGTCTCTATCTCTCTTCCTCTACCTCTTTTCTTCCTGTCACCTTTCTTCTCCCAGCAGTAGATGACAATACTTGCCATTTGCTTCCACAGGGCTCACTAAGCCCACCTTCCCTTTGCAACCCTGGCTCCTGGCCATGCACCCCACCACAGGAGCCCTGAGGTATAGCTGGGCTGGGGGCTCACGTGGTATGTGGCCCGACAGAGGCCGCCTAGCTGCCTGCCATCCCAGGGCCTGTCACCTGCCTCCAGACCCAGGCGGCCTCGGCCGCCTTGCTCACCTGCTCTAGTTTCTGAGAGGCATTCGGTCAGGGAGCGCCTGGCAGGTCCGTCTTGCTGTGGTGCAGACCCAGCTCTTAGCAGCCTCTGACATGAAGCCGGGGTTCAAGAGCAGATGTTGAGCCCACGTCTTCCTTGTGTTTGCTCTTAGTGTCCTGGTGGAGGCAGGGACGATGTACCTGGAGCGGGTTGCCGGCACCTAAGCAGAGCGCCGTGGCGCAGCGTGTTCCCTGTGCTGATGGGGTCTGCACAGAGGCTCAGAGAACCTGGAGGAGGAGAGAGGAAGAAGGCTCAGGGCTGACTCTCCCCCGGAGGCGACCTGAGAGTTGAGCCTGGGACGGGAAGGGCCTTCCTCAGCCACGGAAGCGGGGCCTGCACCTGCACCCCAGGTGGAGACACCACATGGGCCGAGGGAGGGCGGAGTCAGGGCACAGGATGCTGTGTGACGTGTGACACGTGAGTGGGGCAGAGCGGGCGAGACTGTTCGGAGGGGAATGGAGAATTCTGAGTTGATACAGGACCTTCAACCTCAGCCTTTATAACCCAGCCCCATCCCTGCTTTACAAAGGCAACTTTTGTTCTGTCTGCATGAGAGGAAAAGCCTCCTCCCCCAGAGATTCCACACGACGCAGGGCCGCGTTTCAGCTCTCGTCTCGCCACAAAATTATCTCCCTTTCTTTGAGTCTGCTCCAGGATTGCGTTTCCACAAACCCTAGTTACAGAGAACACGATCATAAAACACGGTCGTATACGACATGCTTCCCAGGCGTCCTCCGAGAAGCCTCTGATTGTGGCGCCGGCCGCCACCGGCTGGCTCCCCACTCCGGGTGGCCACTTAGCGTGTCAACAGCAGAGCTGGCGTGTGGCTCTTCCCGGAGAGCTGGCACGAAGAGGTGCCTGGTGGCTTGGGGACCGGAACACACCACTGGTAGATAAATTGAGTTCTGTAGCTAAACTGTCCAATTCCTCAAAGAAACTGTCAAACCGTGTCGGGGGAAATCCCAGTGAATCTTGGAAGCTGCTGCTGGATGATAAAAGTCACAGACACTGAAGGTTATTAGAAAAATTAGTCCTCCTTGTGGCACCAGCGGGGGGAGAGGCATGGAGGGCTCAAGGCAAGGGCTGAGGGCTGGGGAGAGGGTGCAGGCTCGGGGGGCCGGGGCAGGCAGCTGCTGGCCCGTGGGGACTTCGGGCTGGAGTCGGGGTCCCATGCCGTCATTTGTGGGGGTGGGGCACCCAGGCCCGCAGGCTCGCCTCCCCCATGGGGTTTGTCTCATTTTGCTTTCCTTTCTCTATAATTCAAGAACAAATAGGGCTGAATCCAGCAGCTTCTGTCCCCCAACCCCAACCCTGTGCACAAACAGTCCCTCCCCCTCACGATGTGAGCTCTCCGGGTGTGGAAGCGCTGGACCACGGATGCCAGAGAGCGGAGCTGACGGCAAACCAGAGCGAGCCCCTAGGAGGGGATGCCCAGGACCCTCGGATGGGAGGATGGAGGCGCCAGACCCCAGAGGGCGGGGCATGCACAGGGCGGCGGGAGGAGAAAGGAAAAGCCCCCCTCTACTCAAGTCCCAGTTCGTCCACTCCCCACACGATTGTGTTCAGGGTTCCCCAAGTTAAGGACACCCCCTCCCCCACATTCCCCCAGTGTCTGTCTTTCAGCGGTCCACCCCACCTCACCCCTCAGGCGGGCTTTGCCCCCGTCACTCTCCAGAGCAGCTGTGGCCTGGGTCTTGGTGGACATGTCTCGTCCCCTCGCCCTGTCAGCAGTGTTTGCCCTGAGGATGCCAAGCCCAGAGCCCCGGCTGTGCCCTCTGAGAGCTGTGGTCAGCTCTAAAGCCCTTGAGGGCCCAGGAGCCCTGGAGTCTGGGCCCCTGGCCAGGTCTGAAGATTCTGGGAGCCCCCACGTCTGCACCTGCAAAGCAGGGCCTGTGACACCCGCCTCCGGGACAGCGAACTGTCAAGTCCTCGAAGTCCAAGGTAGAAGGTGGGGGTGGAAGTGAGCACGAGGTGGGGGGCATGACCCAGCCTTGGGGTCTCATTCTCCTGGGAGTGCCCGCCCTCGGCGGCTCTCCAGGGCCTGTGTCCACTCTGCCGTGGGCCATTCAATGCAGCTGGCGCTCACAGGGCCCCGGCTGGGTGCTGGGACTCAGGCGTGAAGCAGAAGGCAGGGGGCTCAGGTGCTAGACTGGGGGTCCAAGGCATCCCCTGAGACAACATGCGAACCGCCTGCCCCTGAGCTCACGGTGCGCGGCGCTCCCCTTGGCAGATCTGACCTCTGCCTCAGGCTGCATTGGCTCACCTGATGTGGGCGGGTCCATCCCCAGGGCCTCTTGCCAGACGTTCTGGCCTCGGCCGGGGCGGCCTCTCGCATCTGTTCCACTCTCCCGCAGAGCACTGTCCCAGGAGTCAGAGCGGTGCTCAGGAACACAGGGAAGGGGGACCTAGGCCCAGAGGGTTGGAAGCAGGCAGCCCAGCTGCTGGGCCCCTGGGGCAGCCCTGCCCTCGGGAGCCTGAGCTAGAGTCTTCCGGGTTGACGTTGCTATGGAAACCAGACCCCAGGCCTTTGCCCATCCTCCCCCCAGAGGTGGAGGTGGAAGGACGGTGGGTGGGTGAGGTGGGGGGGCTGGTCTAGGCCTGAGCGCATGAGCAGGGGCTGGAGCCAGGGCTGGCTGTGTTCACATCCCGCCCTCCAGCGCCAGTGCCCCCATGGAGGCAGTGAGAACCCCCAGGACCCAGCGTGGCGGCGCAGAGGATGCTGGGAGGGCTCTCTGGGACCACCCAGGCTGTACTGGCGAGTGCTGGGCCATCTGGCCTGTCTGCCACAGTGGGGGCAGGAAAGAGGGAGCTTGGGGCTGCCGGAGACTCAGCAGGGAAATAGAATAAAGTACAGGTACCTATGGGCAGTGGGACTTGGGGCCAGGATTGCTCTGATCCAGAAAGAGAAATACTCCTCCCGCTTCCTTCACCACCTCTGGTCCAGCAAGCGTCCCCGTTGCCCAGATGCTTGGGAGATGGGAGGCCAGGTTCCCCCCGCAGGCCTTGCCCTGCCTTCCCCCAGCCCCGCAATTCTGAGGTTTGTGGGGCCTGGTCTCAGATGAGCTCTGGGAGAGGAAAGGGGAGAAGGAAGGCTCTGGAAGCTTCTTGGCCAGAAACTGTCGGCTCTGTCGGCAAGAGTCTCCGTGAGCTCAGCCACTCTCGCTGGCCCTGCTCACACCCAGGTTGACGCTAAGTGAATTTGAAAGTCCTGCTAGAATGGAGGCCCAGGATGCAAAACAAGCAGGCGTGCGCCCCCCATCGCCAGGGTGTCAGACCCAAGACCCCGGGGCATCTGGCGCCTAGCCGTCCAAGCCGCGGAGCTCAGCCACCTGGGCAGTGCCCCCACCCCGGGCACAGCACTCTACAGTCTCTCATCCATTCTCTCCTTCAACCCTCCCAACGTCCCCGAGGCAGCCAGGCAGGGATGGTGGTTCCACTTTACAGGTGAACAAACCGAGGCTGGAGAAGGTTTGTGACTTGGACGATGTTGCATGGTGATGGCCGGAGGGGGCATGTGCACCCGGGGCCAGGGCGCTCCCCCCAACACCAGGCCGGCTTCTTTTCCTTGGGCAACTTTAGGCCATTTGTGCATTTCATTCATCCATTCATTCTACCACCCAACGGTCACACCGTATGGGCCTCCCATGCACCAGGCCTGGGCTGGGCATTGGGTCCAGCAGGAATACAGCCCAGTGCCTGCCTCCCGGTGCCTCACAAGCCCGTGGGAGAAGAGACACCTCCTCAGGTCGGTGCTTCTGCTCATCCTTCCGCCTGGAAAGAGCCCAGCATTTCTTTACCTGGGAAACTCCTATTCACCCCTCAACACCCAGGTCGATGACTCTGACCCAGATTCCACTAGTCCTGAGGAAGAAGAGTGGCTTTATTTGGTGACAGCGGAGAATAGGCAGGCGTTACCAATCCAGGTCCTCAGAAGGAGCTTGGCTTCCCTGGGGGGATTGGTTAGGGAGCCGTGGACAGATTTTGAGTGGCGCCAACATGCTCTGATTTGCATCTTTAAAGATGACTCTGCCTGCAGTCAGAGCTCAGCCTGGGGCTCCTGGATAATCTGGGTGTAGGATGTACCTTGTCTGGGTTTCTGCTGCCTCACCAACGGGCTTGGGTTCCAACAGCTTTGGTCAAAATGTGCTTACAGAACCCTGTTGTGCTGGTACTTAAACAGATGTTCAATGAAAAGTGCACTCTGGGCCGTGTGAGTTTGGAAACACAGGCCTCTTTCTTCCCGGACTTCCTCCAGGGAATGATCTTTGAGCACCTCCTGTGCATGAGGCCCTGGGCGCAGGGCTCGGTCGGCCCCAAGTCTGAGCCCCTCACGACCGTCTCCTGAGACTGTCTTTGTCACCACAGCACAGTCCCCTCCTGATGAGCCGACCTTCCATCCAGGAGATGGATGATGAACACGGGTGTGCCCGAGGGTGCACTGTGCACCCGTAAACCAGGTGGGTGGGAGGGGGCGAAGTTGACCTCAGGATGCTCTCTCCACGGCTCGTCTTGTAGGACCCTTGGGGAACACCTGGCCTGGGCCCTCGGGGTCTCTTCCTGCGCTGACTCACAATGCAACAGGGCAGGCTGGAAGGTCCCCGTCCACTGGGAGAGGCTGGACGGGCAGGCGGCGGAGTCCCCGGTGAACAGCCAGTTGCGGAGGGAAGTTGCTGTATCCATGTTATCGCCTCCTCCAAACACGGAACGTTTGATGACTGAGGTGGCGACGCCCGCAGGCTGACGCTGAGGAACAGACGGAGAGTCGGCACCGTGGATCTGTTCCGGGGTCGCTGGTGCAGAGCGCTCCCGGGAAACAGCCCTGAGGAACACAGGGGCACTGAAGCTGGGCTGCAGGGCCTTCAGAACCCGTCTGCTCCAGTCCTCATCGGCTGGGAAGGTGCGGCCCAGAGAAGGAATCCGCCCAGCCCAAAGCCACACAGCACATCAGGGTCCAGCTGGGGCCAGACAGGGTCTGACTGCCGGTGTGGCGGTTCCCGCACTTTGTGGGGGAGCCTGGGGTACCCCCGAGCAGATGACCTTGTTGACAAGAGCGAGCCGGGTTTTCTCTGCCGCACATTCACCATAACCCTCTGCGCTGTGCCACACTGGCAGGCGTCTCTGTCTGCCCGCTCACCCCCGGCCGGGCCTCCCCCGTGATGAGGGACTTGGAGCAGGACAATAGGCCGAGTCTTGGTCTGAGGGGGTTTGGGATCCACAAGAGAACAGGAGCTTGCTGGTGACTGCTCCCTCTGGCACCTGGGAGGAACACCTGGGCCCCAGAGGTGCTGCATTGTGATCAAGGTCACGCAGGGTGAGGGAGGCTGGGACCTGAACGGCAGAGGTGAGGCTAGGAGGCTGAGAGCTGGAGAGAGAAGCAGACCCAGTGGGCACCTGGCAGGGAGGGCGCAGCCGACGGTGCAGAGATACCCTGTGTGGGTGCTCAGGGAGGAGAGATGCACGACGCCGCTCGTGGGGAGGAGGGTTCCTCTGGGGCAGGGCCAGGCAGTGGAGTCTGCCCTCCACCTCTGCACAACCCCACCCTCCCCCCTCCCTCTCCCCAGCCTTCAGCCCTGCGCCCCCTGGCTCTGTCCCTCCCGCGTTTCAGCCCATCCAGGGGTCCTCCATCTCACAAAGCGCTGTGGCAAGGAGAAGGGCCAGGCCCGAAGCTGGCCCCTCCTGCCCCACACCCACTCTGGCCGCTCAGCCAAGGCCCTAACACTGGCCACAGGTTCGAGTCCTGGCTCTGCCTCTTACAAGCCACGTCACCTGGAGCAGGCGGAGGACATCTTTGGTCCTCAGTTTCCTCTCCTGCAGAATGGGGGTAATAGCAGTATTGGATCGTTGTCTGGGTTAGACGGTGATGCCTCAGACTCGGAATTGTGCCCGGCACAGAGAAGGGCCCAGCTCGCACTACTCTTGGGAGCCCTGTAACACAGATGGAGAGACGGAGGCACAGAGAGTTCTATGACTGACCCAAGGCCACACAGCAAGTAGGCGGCTGGGCCAGGATCTGAACCCCGTACTCTCACCCGCTCCTGCTTTACAAGATGCTGAACAACCGGCCCTGGACTTGGGGTGTCCTGCGGGCGTTCCAGCGCTGGAAAGAACAGCAGCGCCAGACGTCACTGCTCTTGATGAGTGTGAGGCTCAGAGCTGCCCGCACACCAGACAGATTCTCCGCCTCCAGGGAGTTTCTGTGCTGGAGCTGGCGAGCTGGGACACAGACGACACGTCAGTAGATGGACAGATGGCTCGATGGATGAGGAGAATGAGGGGGGTGATGGGGGCACGCTGCGGCCTCTCCGGAGAGGTGATGCTTTTGCCGAGAGGGAATGGCTGGGAGGATGGAGTGGGCAGAGCTCTTGGGAAGGGCACTCCAGCAGGCGGAAGGGCAGGGTGAAGGTCAGAGGTGGGAGCAAGGTTGGGGCCTGAGGGTCAGACAGGATCCCGGAGCTGGGTGCCAGGTCCGCCTGGGGTCAGAAGTCGCTCCCCGCGTCCTGGGAAGCCATTGGGAGGCTTAAGCAGCGGAAGGGGGTGGCATGACGGCAGCTCTGCCAGGAAAACTTTCGCTGGGGAGCACAGAGCTTTGGCGACTCGTGGTTTAATGCCTCCCTCACACCCGGCCCCAGGTCGGCGGAACCCCAGGGCCCCTCCAGGCGCGGTCTCCCGCAGGTGGATTCCATCACTCCCGCCCAGAGCCCGGACTCGGCTGTGCACAGTCCTCACAGCATGCGCCCAGAGAGGCCAGCGAAGGCCAGCCCGAGTGTGACCGACAGCGTCGTCATCATCGAGTCTGGATGCCAACGCCCGCGTAGGGTCCACCTCGGCGCAGGCAGGAGGGGACGCCGCCCGGGGGAGGACACAGTCCAGGAGCTGAGGGTCAGCCCGACCCTGCTGCAGCTTCAAGGCCAGCCTTCCCCCCCTAAACCTTTCACAGGGGTGCTCCCCTGCCCCTGCCCCTGCCCCTACGTGCAGCCCCTCCTGCACAGCCCCATCCTCGTCAGGGGTCCCCGGGCCCAGGGACACGGCAGAAGAACTCAGACGGCTCACGTTCCTCCCCGTGAAGTGCGAGCCTCGAGGGCGGGGAGCCCAGAGGAGCAGGGCAAATTGCCACCTGCTCCCTCACCATGTGGCTTGTCACTTCCAGTTTAACAAGACCCCAGGTAACGCTGCGGCCAGCCCACGGCGCCTGACTGCCAGGCCTCCTTTCCCTTTCCGTCTGTCTCCCGTCTCCCGTCTCCGCCAGGGAGCTGTCCCCGGAGGCCGGGGCTCTGCACAGCTCTGCCTCTCACTCGCTGCGTGACCCAGCCGGGGCCCACCTCCCGGGCCTCCGCTCCCCGCACTGCGACAGGGGCCAGCAGGCCCAGCTCTCAGACTACAGGGAGATGTGCCCCTGTCCCCATCGGGGAGCCGGATCCTTCCGACTCACCAGGCACTGACAGGCCACCCCCAGACGGGCCCTGCCCCTGCCCAGGCACACCAGGTGCCCCTCGGGGCCTCAGTGTCCACTGTCCCTGAGAGGCTCACAGCCCCTTCCCCTGCTCAGGGGCTGAGCTCTCTTTCCCCAGCCAGGCCAGATTCTACTGAGCAATCCTGGGCCACCCAAGGGCCTGGGCAAGGACTAGAAACTTCCGGAAGTAACGCCTGGGCCTCTGAACCCTGGGCCAACATCCACACCCTTGAATGCCAGTTTCCAACAAAGATGGAAGGGGTGGCAGCAATGAGTGTGTGGGGGGGTGAGGGGGTGTTCCTCCTGCTGTAGTTGATCCTTCCTGCAGCTCATCCTTCCTGTAGCTTATCCCTTCCTGAAGCTTGTCCCCTCCTGCAGCTTGTCCCCTCCTGCAGCTTGTCCCCTCCTGCAGTGTGCCCTCCCCATGCTCCTATAAGCCCTGGCTGCCCCAGGGTGGGGACATGGGGGCAAAAGACAAGAACAGAACTCAGAAGAGCCAGGCCTGCCCGTCAGGCCACCAGCAGCCCACCTCTCGCTGCCTCAGTGTTCTCATCTGTCAGGTGGGGCATGGCGTGCCGCCCCTGCAGAGGCAGTGGGAGTTAAATGAGGGGCTCGGGCTGACTTTTCCTGAGCAACGCAGCATGCCACTCAGCACAGGCATTTAGGGAGTATCCACTCCATGCCAAGCACAAGGCTGGCTGCCCAGGTGCCCTGCCAGAGCACCCAGGAAGTACAACAACTATGGACACTTATTGAGCACTTGCTGTATGCCGCCCTGTCCAGAGCTCTCGTGTATTAACTCGTCTCCTTACGTCAAGCCTATGGCAAAGTGTCCTTTCTTGTCCCCAATACACAGAGCAGGATGGGGTCTGCTTGTACGGGTACCCCACGCTCCTTCTGTAGCATCCGGCACATTCTCCAGTGCTCATCAGGGCTTGTGGAGTAACGTAATGACTGAGCATCATGTTTTCCTTGTCAGGAACAAAATGAAATGGAATATTATACAGCTTTAAAAAGGAAAGGAATTCTGACACATGCTACAGCATGGATGAACCTTGAGGACATTATGCTAAGTGAAATTAGCCAGTCACAAAAGGACAAATACTGTGTGATTTCACTCATATGAGGTCCCTAGAGGAGTCAAACTCACAGAGACAGAGAGTAGAATGGTGGGTACCAGGGGGAGTTAGTGTTTAATGGGGACAGAGTTTCAGTTGGGAAGATGAGAAAGTTCTGGAGATGGATGGTGGTGATGGTTGCACAGCAATGCAAATGTACTTAGTGCCACTGAACCGTACACTTAAAATGTTCATGTAGCCTGATAGCCTCTTCCTGCCCTTCTTTGCCTCCTGCTAGTCTTTACCTCAAGCACCTCTTCTTCCAGGAAGCCCTCGCTGACTTCTTGATCTAGGAGATGCAGCAGCCTGTGCAGTGGTGGGATGCAGGAAGCACAAGGCATGAGGAGGGTCATGCCACCCTGAGTCCAAGGGCCTGGATAAATCCCAGCTGGGCCACTTCTCCGAGCCTCAGTTTCTCCACGTGAAAATGGGGTGAGAATTCAGACCCTGAAGGGAGGGTTCACTGAAGCCAAGTGTCTGGTGTGCTGCCCCTGCGGGCAGAGGGGACCCCAGGCTGCCTGCACATCCCCCGCCCCCACCTGCCTCCAGGTTCCGAGGCCGCGGTGATCCCCGGAGCGCCCTGTGAGACAGTCCCAGGGTGCTGGGCCCTGCCAGCTGTGTCCTGTCTGTCCTTTCCCCAGCTGGGCGCCGTTTCCGGAGCTCAGCACACATATGTCCCCCCAGCCCAGGCAGCACAGCTGGCTGTGCATTCGAAGAGCCCCCTAGTTCAACAGGAGTCCTCTCTCAATTAGCCGTGCTGCTCTAGTCACCAGCAGAAGCTTGCTGGGGTCTCTGACAGCCCCCCGTGAGGCTGTGGGGACACTGTGCTGACAAAGGCCACAAGGATGTGGCCAGCAGCCTATAAACTGGGTCAGGAAGTGTCCTGTTCTCTGTAGGTGTCGTTGGAGCCAGGTCATGAAGGACCGCAGGCGGCTCCGCCCCGTCTGTCTCCCCAGGCCCTTCATCTGCTGAACGTCACCGGGATGTGGAGTGGTCCCGGGCGCGGAACTCAGGCCTGGCTCCAAACAGTCTGTGAGTAACAAGGCGGTAGACACAGATGGGGACAGGACAGTCGCAGTATCATGTGGTCTGGGAGGCCCAGACCGTCGATGGTGAATCTCCGGCCCAAAGAGAAGGAAGGGGCTGCCCGGGAGGGAACGTCTGGCCAGCGGCAGAGCCAAGACTGCCCTCAGGGGGGTCGAATGCAAACCCAGGGGTGTAACAACCAGCCGCTGCCTCCGTACAGACCTGGTCTGAACCATCAGAATGGGGATGCCCACAGGCATTATGGAGTCATCTCCACTTTACAGATGGGGAAACCCAGGCCTGGAGGTGAGAAGGGACTTGCCGAAGGTCTCACGGTGAGGCCTCGACAGAGCTGAAACGGACCCATCCCTGCCTCCCGATAAATAAAACGAACCAGCCACGTGTCAGGTGGTGCCAGGCCCTACCCAGGGTGTAGCCAGGCTGTCGAGTGCGCGGTGGCGGGTCAGCAGGGGCCGGAGGCTGCAGCCCTGCAGGCCGGTGGAGGGGACAGGAGGTGAAGCTGGGGGCGACCGGGTGGGAGCAAGGAAGGACCTGCAAACCAGGGTCGGGAGTTCTGGCTTATTCTTGCAGCCACCTCTCCGGTCATGGGTGTGTTGTGGGGGGGTACAGCCATCCACAATGACACCTCGATTTCCAGCTCAGACAGCCAGGGCACGGTGGGGGACGGGGCAGGATCAGGGTCAGGGTACAGGAGTGTCTGAGATGCGGTCCCTCTAGAGGACAATGAGACACCCAGGTGGAGGGCTGAGCGGGCAGCTGGGTGAGTCAGGACTTGGGGAGGGGACACTTGGGAGCCTCCAGACTGGACGGGATGACCAGGGACAGGATGACCAGGATGGGATGACCAGGGATGGGATGACCAGGGATGGGATGACCAGGGATGGGATAAGCTGGGATGGGATGACCAGGGATGGGATGACCAGGGATGGGATAAGCTGGGATGGGATGACCAGGGATGGGATGACCAGGGACGGGATAAGCAGGGATGAGATGACCAGGGATGAGATGACCAGGGATGGGCTGACCAGGGATGGGCTGACCAGGGAACGTGTGTTATTAAGGGAGAAGAAAGCCAATGACCAAGCCCCGGGACACCCAATGTTTAGGTGTTGGGGAGATGGGGAGGCGCCAGCCAAGGAGACTGATGGAGGCAGCCAGGGAGGTAGGAGAGAGCCAGACAAGTGTGCGTCCCGGGGACCAAGGGAAGCCGGTGCTTCAAGGAGGAGAGAGAGACCTGTCGACCGAGAGCAGAGAAGCATCCGCTATGTTGGGACGCCAGGAGGTGACTGGGGACCTCGATGAGAGCATTCTCCATAGAGTGACGGGATGGCCACCAGGTGGCTTGAAATCTGCAGCGATGGGGCAGTGGCTGGGGACAGCACTTTCCAGACCTTTGGCTGAGAAGGACACCGGAGGAATGGCTGGATAATCGGGGCCCTTTTCTTCTGGGTGGCAGGAGGCGCAGCGTGCCTGTGTGCAGATGGGCTGATCCCGGAGAGAGGGTTCAGACGACGCAGGGATGAGAGGAGGAAGGCAGCGCCCAGGGGAGGGCTTGGTCTGTGTTGGGAGCGGCATCGTGTGTGGGCGTGTGGAAGGGGGAAGACCAGCCTGGCCTGGTGGCTCCTCGTTTCTCAGTGAGAATAAGGCCAGGTCACCACTGAGCCTGGGACTGGGAGGTTGGAGCGGAATGTGTGAAGCGGGCCTCGTGGAGACGCGCGTTTCCATCACGTGGTCTCACTCCCACGTGCACAGACAGAGCTGGGGCGCAGTCCTTTTTCCGTAATTAAGTCCAATGCATTCTGGATTGTCTTCATGTAACACCTCACGACGTCTTTCCCAAGTAGGACAAACAGATCTCGTATTTCTGCATGCGTGCCGTGGAGTGACTGCAGCACAGCCTCCCTCACTGGGGGGCTCCGGGGGCGTCCGGCCCGTCTGCATGACGAGCAAAATGCACATTCGTCTCCATGCACCTGTTGAGTATTTATATGAGGGACCCTAACGAGCAGAGTTTCTCACTCAAGAGGGTGTGCACATTGACGATTTTGGTTCTGATCTTCCAAAAAAGCAGAGGCTACTCACACCCCATCCGTAACACAGAGAGTGCCAGGCCCCCCAAGAGCGAATGCTGTAACTCTCTGTCGGCATCTGATGAGTGAAAACTAACAAGCGGTTGTTTTAATTTTCGGTTCTCTGATCCCTAGTGACATTGAAGATGTTCTCTTTACTTTTCTGGAGTTCGATATTTTACCCGTTTTTCTGTTGTTTGTGTTTTTCCTATTGCCTTCTAGCACTCTCTGCAAACAGGGCTATTAAGCTTTTGTTATGTATGTCCCAAGCGCTCCCTCTTCCTCCGCACGTGTCTTTTTACTTTGTTTTCATCTCTGCTGTAGAGGAGTTTTCTGCTTTGACGCAGACGATTTTGTCAGCCTTTGTGGTGGAAACTGCGCTTGCCGCCCAGATGTGCCTTGGGGCCGGTGTGCTTGTCGCTCCTGTCGTCCCCGCGCTGGGCCTGCGGGGAGACCCACCCTCGGTGCAGGGAGCTGCCTCTCTGCGGGTCTCCCCGCTCCCCGCGGGCAGCCCCCTGACCGTCGGCTGAGGCTGAGACACAGAGGCCCAGCCCTCTTGCCTCAGGTTGGGACACCGCTGAAGGTGTCCCCAGCCTCCAGCTCCCCACAAGACTGGCAGGCCTTGCTGTCCCTCTGCCTGATGCTCCGCGCGTCCCGACAGAGGCACGGAGTGTCCATGTCCTCTGATGCTTTAACAAGGTCCCACAGAGTTAGTGGCCTCAAACAATAGAAATTCATTCTCTCCCGGTTCTGGAGGCCCCAAATCCGAAATCAAAGTGTCTGCAGGGTTGAGCTCCGTCTGGACACCCCAGGGGAGAACCTTCCTGCTCTTCCAACTCCTGGTGGCTGCCCACGCTCTTTGGCTTGTGGTCAAGGTCCCTCCAGTCTCTCCCTCTGTGGCCATACGACCTTCTCTTGTCTGTCTGTGTCTCTCCTCCTCTGTTTCTTCTAAGGACACTTGTCATTGGATTTAGGGCCCACCCAGATGATCCAGGGTGACCTCACCTGGAGATCCCTAACTCGATCACATCCGCAAAGACCCCTTCTCTGAATAAGGTCATGTTCATAGGTTCCGAGGGTCAGGACATGGACACGTTTTTTGAGAGCCACTGTGCCGTCCACTGCAGACATCTACATGAGCCCTCCCCGACCCCCGCCTTCTGTGCTAAATCTCCTCTCGGTTTCCAGGGACCCCAACCCAAGACACCACTCGTCCCTCAAACCTCTGGGACCAAGGGATGCTCGGGAGAGGAGGGTCCAGGCCCTCACCTGTCTGGCTGTGTGCATTTGGGCGAGTCCCCGCCTCTCTTGGGGCCCCAGCTTCCTGGCTTTTAATGAAGGGATTGTGCTGATGCTCCTCAGGGTTTTCTGGCATCCTGTGATCTGACTGTGCTCACACTCCCAGGATCATTCACGCTCGGGTCTTCAGCAGCTCCAGGGAGGGAGACCTTCTTCCCTGGGGGGTGGGACGGAGAGAGGAAATGCCCCGAGGCCTGGCACTCCAGAAGCCAGAGCTGCGCAGAGAGCCAAGACCAGACTCCTCCTAGCCCCTGCCCCCTGCCCCAGACTAGCTCTGATGTCATTCATAACTGTCCCTTTCTCCCACAATGAAAGCCACCAGCCAAGAAAAAGGGGTTTCTTTTCTAAAATTGCTTTTCTGCGTTTTTTGCGTAGGGACTTGATCCTGAGGAATCGTTGGTGATGTGCCGAGCCCTGAGAACAGGGCAATTCTGTATCACGTGGAAAATTGGAACCAACCCTGACCACCAACTACAGGGGCTTGTTAGGAAAAGTGTAGGCCATTTATACGACAGAATACCGTGCGACCAATAAAAATCATTTTGCAGGAAACTATTATTGCTATGAGAAAAGTAGTTAAGACACTCAGCATGGTGTCCCTGACACAGAGCACTCCTTCAGGGGAGGGGACACAGACACGGAGCCGACAAAGGAAGCCCCGGTGTGGCCAGGGCTGGGGGCAGCCCCTCACCCCCAAATGGAGCTCGAATCTGGACTCTTCCCCGAGCACACCTTTGGAAGCTCCAGCACAGGGTCTTCTGTTTTCAGTGTTCTTTTTTTTTTCCTTATTTGAACCAGGGGTGGGGAGAGGGTGATGGAACAAGGTCTGGATTTTAAAGACGAAAATAGCTAACGTTTCTTAGTGTTTAATATGTGCCAGGTGCGGTTCTCATGCTTTACACACCATTTCAACAAATCGAAGATGCCGCCAGTTGCGAGACACCCGTATTTTACGTACCACTGAGAATTTTTAAAATACTGACAAGCCGTGACACACCATTGATCGTAGGTGGATTCTGATTTTAGAGGTGTTAAAAGATGAATCCTAGAATCTATTTAATATCATCGATTAACTCATCTATTCACAACTGTCCTTCAAGGTGGAAAAGGTCACCCCCATTGGACAGATGAGAAGACCGAGGCGCAGGGACATCAACAACGGCCCAGGTTCCCTGTGCGGCAGAGCTGGGACTAGACCCGGGGCCGTCTGGGCCTCTGCTCTGTTCTTCCCACTAAGGCACCACGACGCTGGGGCAGGGAATCAGGGGCTTGATGGGGACAGAGGAGGCGAGTTAGGAACCCAGGCAGCAGGCGGGGAGTCTGGGGGGACAACACGTCACTCCCTCCCCAGCATGCCTCCTCTTCCCCTCTGCTCAGAGCTCCAGCCTCCTCCACAGGAGAGCGTCCCCCGCCCATCGCCCGGGGGTCCCCCGTATACAGCTATGGGCTGCTTCACACCAGAGCTGACATTTCTCTTGGCTTCTTTCCAAGCTGGAAGACTTCAGCAGGGCTGGCAAATTGCTTTCATCTCAAATGCCAACCCTAATCCACCAGCAGAAGCTGCCTGAGATGGTGTTGAGAAGGATTCTGAAGCCCAGTGGGAACCCAGTGGGGAAGCTTGGGGCACTGTCTCCAAGAGCACCGGCGGAGGTGAGGGGAGATGAGTGCCAGGAGTTTTCCAGGCTTGGGCTGGGGAAAAGCTGGGACAACTTTAATGTAAGAGGACCACCCTAGACCCCCACAAGGTGCCCCAGAAAAGTTGAATGGTCTCCCTAGGATGGAGCTGATGATGCCCTTGGCCTCTCCAGAGCCCAGGCTTCACCAGCTGAGCCAAGATACCAGGAGGAGGTGAGAATGGGGGCCCATCTGGAGTGGTCAGGGCCCCCCCAGGACTGACCCACAGCCTGGGGCTTCCTGACTCCTCGAGGAGGGGGAGGTGCCCTGCAGCTGCTGGTTCGTTTCTCACGGATCACGCTGTGGGGAGTCGCTGGCCCTGGTAATTATTCCACTTCTATAATTAGCCCAAAGTTCCCCACTGCAAATGATGAGAACGCTGTGGGGATGAGGGTGAAGCGGTGTGATGATGGCTTGGCTCACACCCAGCAATTCCCCCGGCGGAGCAGGCTCCCTTCTGGTCCTGGGCCAGCTGCCTGCTGGGTCTAAGGGGCCGGCCGGTCCAAATCGCCTTTAAATGACCTCTAGTTGCTGTGATAGTAAGTGTCTGCTCAGCACTTTCACACACCTCTTCTCACGCCCCCATGATGCCCCCCAGGAGCCGAGCATCGTCACCGTCATCCTCACGCCTGATGGGAGAAATGAGCTCAGAGAACGTGGCTTCCTGAAGCAGAGGCGGGATTTGAACCCAGGACTGACTGACATCCACTCCGCCTCACCCTCAGTGCCACCCATGCCTCGTACTCCTCCCAGACCAGGGCCCGGGATGCAGTCATTGCAGAAGCTCGCTCTCTAGAACATTCTAGAAAATGGCTTTTAGGAGACATAATTTTCCTCCTTGAGGAAGAGCTGGTAGTTTTTGAGGATGGACAGACTCTCAAGGGTTCTGTCACCCAGTCCTGGGTGCCTGCGTCCACACCCGCCCACCTACGGGCCACAGCAGAGGAGAAAGGGGCAGGATGGGGGGAGGCCTCTCAGTCCCCACCCCCCCAGATCCAGGGGATCTTAGGCCAAGATCAGGCTTAATAGCAAGTGAGATTTCTTATTTCCTGACTGCCTCTGGGAACAGAGGAAAACAGATATCAATTAGGGGCAGAATCCTCCGTTGGAAGAAAGCTGTCGCTCTCGACTTAGAATTTACAAACAGTTAATTAAGCCTGCAAGGAGCAACACCTCCTGCTGGCCCAGCGGGAGAAGGGAGCAGGGTGCAGAGCTGGGGCGCTGCGGGGTACTCCTCCGGGGGCTCCATGGCGCATTCAGGGTCCCAACCCTGGGCCTGCCAATCACCTGGGCCGCTCTTAACAATACTGATGCCAGTCACTCGGGCAATCTCTGTGTGACTGGTCAGGGGTAAGGAGGTGGGGAGGACCAGGCACCAGCGTATTAAGTTCCCCAGTGATTTCTCTGTGCAGCCAGATTGATGACCTCCGGGGGAAGCTGGATGGACAAGAACTGCCCACTGCCCACTGGTGCCGGGCCTGCCTGCTTCCCCTCCCCCGCAGCCTCCTTGTCTCCGGGGGTCCCACCTGAATCCCTTCCTCGAGGCTGCACCCCTCATGTGGGCTGTGGGGATGTCACGGCCTGTCTGCGATTCCTGACCTCGCGGCCTTGCTCCCATGAGTCACCTACACCCCTGGGGCCGGGGACTCGGGATCCAGCTCCACACCTGGCCCCCGGGTCCTGCTCTGGATCTCTCCTGTGTCGGGCCTGGCTGTGGATCTCCTGCTGTTTCCTCTGTCCGGGGCCCCAGGTGGGAGCGGGATGAAGGCTTTGGTAGACACAGCCCCACCAGGAAGGGTGTTTGTTTAGTTCCACCTGGAGGAAAAAGAACGAGAGTGTGGGGGGAGGGGCCTGCTGATGGAAGGCGGCGGGGCAGATGGCAAAATGTGGGCGGAAGGAACGAGGTGCGGAGGGTTCCCCCCCCCTTCTCTTTCAAGAAAAACGACTCTCCACTCAGGAAATATTTACCAAGAGCCAAGTGTGCCAGGCTGCGCTGGGCCAAGGGCATGACGGGGAAGGAGACAGACCTGCTCCTGCTTCCTAGGGAGGATGTTCTGTTTGGGAGACAGAGAAGAAACAAATAACCCTGTTAATAAGCATGGTAATTTCAGATGGCAATCGGTGCCATAAAGAAAACGGGTGATGAGGGAGGTGGGAAGGACGGTGGATGTGTTACACAGACCGGCCAGGGGAGCACCCTCCGAAGAGGTGACTGTGAACTGAGACCTGAACAACAAGGAGGAGCCAGTCATGCAGAGACGTGGGGCCAGAACATTCTGGCAAGTGAAAGTTGAGGTCTGAGAGGAAAGTAGGGGTTGCAGAGCCTTGAAGACCAAATAAGAAATTTGAGTCTATTCTACACAGAACCAGAGGCCAGGGAATGAAGCCACTTGGGGCTTCTGCATTTGGCCAAGATAGAGTAACTGGCACTAGGCTGTCTCTTCCACAGCCAACAACCATGAAATTGGGTTAACTGGATGCGGCAAGTCCTTGCAGGCAATGAGCAACAGGTGGTGCAAGCCTGTGATCCTCGAGAGGAGGAAAGCCCACAACGGGGACCCACGGTCACCGGTCCTCGTCCAGGGGATAATCTCCTGGGCACAGCACAGGGCCCTGGGGCCTGGCAGAGCTCAGTGGCCATGGTGAGCTGAGAAGACAGCAACTAGCGGTCAGGACAGCTGAAGGGGCTGGGACCAGCAGATAAGACGTCAGAGGGAGCTGTGCAGAGAGGGGACACAGAGGTGGATGTGGGGGTCTCCCGCGGAGTCCGTAGCCGAGGCCAGAGCCGTACACGCCCAGAGCAAGCCCATCCAGGACTTTCAGAGAGTGGACTCTATGCAACTGAAAGCAACACAGAAACACTGAAGTTTTGAGCTGAGCCGGGTGGAGAGCAGGGCTGGGGACACTGAAATTCCAGCTTCACTAGAATGGAGACTAACCCTTGTTAATACCCTGGCCTCCAGCTGAGGCCCCAGAGAGGTGAGGTCTTAGGAGCAGGGACCACATCTTAGTGGAAGACTTACTCTAGACCCCTCCTAACACGGCCCAAACCAAGCCCCTGAAAGATCTGCAGGGAAGACAGAGCTCAAGGTAGTTCCTGGCAACTGAGAGGGCTCAGGAAACACACTGGCTTTCTCCATACCCACACGAAGAGTATAAACCTGGTCTGCAGGGTTCGAAGTGATCCTCTAGTAATTTAACTGCCTGTGAAACAAGAAACACTCTTTAGAGGAAGATAGCAGGATCCAGAATCTCTACAATAGGTTCTCCACAATGCCCAGCATTCACTCAAAAAACCACTAGACACACAAAGAAACAGAAACGTGCAATTGACAGTCAAGGAAAAAAGCAGTCGAGAGAAATTAAACTTGAGATGCCCCGATGTTGGCCTTAGTAGATGAAGACTTTAAAGCAACCATTGTAAATAAGTTCAAAAAATGAAAGGAAAAACATGTTTAAGAAGTGAAAGGACATGGTATTAACGAGCGAACAGATAGGAAAGCTCAACAGAAGAATGAAAACTGTAAAAAAAAAAAAAAACAAGCGCAAACTCTTGAACTGAAAAAGTACAATAACTGCCAAGAAAAATTCACTGGATGGGCTTCACAGGCTATTAGAGAAGATGTGGGGGGCGGGGTGGAGACAGGTACCTTGAAAACAGATCAGTAAAAATCATCCAAACTTAAAAACAGAGATTTTTTAAAACGAAGAACAATGAACAGGGCAGAGAGAGTCTTTTCAACACACGGTGCAAGCCTGCTCTGACCTGAGTCCCGTGCTGGCCCCTGGGCTCCTGCTGCGGCATTGCTGCCTCCTCCTCCCCCGGCCCATCAGGCCTCCATGACCCTGACTGAGCTGGGGTGGGTTCAGGATAGAGCAAGCCTGAGCTGGAGAGGGGCCACCTGTGTGGGGGGCCCAGTGGGGCAAGGAGGATGGCCCCCCTTCTAAGACGCTGGGGCTGTGTGCCTCCCCTCTCCCTCAAGCCATCAGATTGGCAGTAAACATCTATTGATCACCTGCTATGTGCCGAGCATCGTGATCATCAGTAAGCACACGGCAGTGAACAAGACACGCCCTGCTCTCTTGGCTGGACCTTCCAGAATGGGGTTGACCCACAGTGCACAATGACTGTGATCAGTGCTGGTGTGCTTGGGGTAACCTGCAAACACTTGAACATGCCTGGCAGGTGGAAAGTGCTGGCCATTCTCACTCAGGAGAAGGGGCTTAAAGGCACAAGGGTGGGTCCCCCCCAAAGTTCCAAAAGCCCATGCACATGGCCGTGGGGCATGGAGATGGACCAGAGCCTGCAAGGCTGTGGGCAAATCCTTGAGCCACTGAAATGGGAAGGGGTGGGAGGGACAGCTGGAGAGCGTGCACTGTGTCCGTGGAGGGGTGGCCTCGGCAGACAGTGAGCTCCGCATTACAGGAGGTGTGCGAGCATTCACCACCCACAAGAAGGCCACTGACGGGACCCGAGTGGCACAAAGCGATCGAGAGAGGCTGCGATGTGGGGGAAGCACCTAACTCTAACGGGGCACCTAACTCTGACCCTCCTGACCTTGGTTTTCTCGTCTGTGAAACAGCAGGCAGGCGGGACCATCATCACCAGACCTGCCTGAGCTGGAAACCCCTCTCACCCACGGCAGGAGGCTGGGCGGATGTGCATTGCAGACGTTCCTCTGCTGTTGCCTTCTGGGCTGTAGACTCTGCTTGTTGCCCACTGTCCCGTCCACAGGGCGGGTCAGGGGGCCCTCCTCCTCAGACCCCTCCATCACCAGGCCCCAGTGTCCCTAAGCATCCTCAGGATAAGCTTGCCCACCTATGGGTAGGCAGGGTCAACGTCCCACCCTCCCTCTCTCAGCTCCTCCTCACAGAACTCTCAACCCCAGAGAGGGCCAGGCCCATGCCAGGGACCAGAGGGGATCAGGCTGGACCCCTCATGGGGGAGAAGGCAGAAAGGGGCAGAGGGATGGGAGCTCGGGGCCGGGAGGACTCCCTGGAGGAGGGGGCAGCCTGTCTCCCTTCCCTCTGCCTCTTGCCTTCTCTCTCCTGTTTTAGGACCCCCGGCTGGCTGTCCCTCTTAGGGTCTCTCTGCCACCTCTTCCTCCCCTCTCTGTTCCAGCCTCTCCCCTGTGCCTCTCTCTGAGTCTGAACGTCCCTCTCCGTCAGTGTGTCTCTCCTTTCTCGCTGTGTTTCCCCCATCCTGCCCCTTCACCCCTCCTGTGAGTGACAGGCCAGCCAAGGGGGGCTAGAATTAGACCAGCAGCTGGGAAGCCGCTGCCACCACCCATTTCCCCTCTGCTTGGGGCCTCCATCCTCCATCTTAGGGGGAGTGGAATTTCACAGCCCTCCGGAGAAGGGGGACTCAGTAATCGACACCCTGACTTAAGCCTGGATCAGAGGGCTGTGGCCGTCAAATCACGGACAGGTGGGGTGTGTCCTGGCTGGGGTGGGGAGTACCCTGGGGAAGAATGCAGTGGCCCCCAGGTGCCCAAACACAGGGCAGGTGGGATTCGTGTGGGGGTGGGGCTGCTCTGGGCTCTGTCCCTGGAGGGTGACAGTCCCCCGGACGCCTCAGCTGCTCAGTCCAGAGCCCAGACCCCCAGATGCAGCCCGCGTCCTGCGAGCAGGTGCAGGGTCTCGGGCCACAGGGAGAGGCGGGGGATTCCCCCAGGATGTGGAGCGGGCGAAGCAGATGACGCTGGGAGGTGCCGGGCTGCAGACCCCAGAGGAGCTCTGGAGGAGCCCCTCATCTGTAAAACGGGGACACGTCCTCTCTGGGGACTTCCTTCCCTCCCAATCCGTCCTCTCGTCCCTTCCACCTCACCTGTTGGGCTCTGCTCTGAAACCATCTGGTTTGTGCACTGTTTGATGCAAGCTCCTTTAAGTGTGGGACTCTCATCCATCCTATTCTCCCTGGGACCCCGGCTCCCAGAGGAGAGCCCAGCACACGGCAGGAGCTCCACAGGATTTGTTGACTACGAGGAGGAATGAATGAAATCCGTCCCTTCACCAAGGATTTACCACCACCACCGTGGCGGGCTGGCTGCGCGCCTCCCCACGGGAAGGAAGGGGCCCGGGAGGGGAGTTACTCCCCTCCAGACTGTAACTGTCAACGTGTATCTGCAACAAAGTTGAAATCTTTCCATAGTTACAGTCCGTAATCTTCTTCATTCACCTAGCTCAGGTGGTGAACATTTGCCCAGGATAGGAAATATTACTCAGAAAACAGTTCGAAATGGCTGCATAGCGTGACCTCATGCGGACGGCCCCAGTTCACTGACCCCTTCCCTTAGGGGATCGCTCATTTGACCAACGAATGCGGAAAAGAGCCTTGGAGCCCTGTGTAAGTCACGGTCCTGCCCTCGGGGAGTTTCCCCCTGATGGAAGAGGGGGGCATGAGCTAGGTCAGGGACACAGAGCAGATCCTCCTGGACAGATGCCCTGAAGAATCCGAGGCTCCGGAAGAGAACCAGGGGAGACCTCCTTCGAAGGGGCACGGCGGGGGCACCAGTTCTTCCAGAGAGCAGCACAGATGGACACGATCTTCCCCGCCTCACCCGGCGTTTCTGCAGCACAGGTCCTGGAAGGGAACACTGGCCTGGTCAGCCGCCCTGGGGGTGGACAGTTCTGGGTAAGGAGTGAGAGCCAAGACCCTCCCCTGGTTCCGAGCAGCCCTGGGGCCTGGAGGAGGCCTGGGATGGGCTCACATCTGTCTCCTGGGAGGAGAAACCCTGATGGCTGCAGCTGCATCACAGCCTCCAGGCCACCTGCCTCCTGGTCCCCAGGTGGAAGCTCCGGGGCAGAAATTCCTAGTCCCCAACCCTCTTGGGGCCCTGGGGACCGGCCAGCCAGTCCCTAATGTATGGAGGAGGCGGCCTTGGGCCTGGGAGGCTGCAGAAGGAAGGGCCGGTGTCCCAGGCACAGGGGAGAGCTTTTCAGAGCAGGGTGGGGGGGTGGGGGGGACACCTGTGTCCGAGTGTCCATAAAGGGGCTGTGCCCCCTCCATGAGGGACGGCCTGGCCCACACTCTCTGCACTGAGGTCAGAGCCTGCTAAGACTGAGTGGCTCTGCTGGCTACAGCACATTCAGCAAACACCACACAAAGCTGAGCCAACTTCTTTCCCTGTGAGCCGAGTCAAAGCAGGTGAGCAGACACTGATCACCTACTGTGTGCCTCGTGCTTTCCCCTGCTCATCGCAGCAAGCCCCGCGATGACCTTGTAGGGGGAGGGCAAGTCCCAGACGGGCCATGAGGTGTTCTGGGAACGCCACGTGGAAACGGCCAGAACTGGGGTCTGTGCTTCCCTCGCACACCAGGCAGTTCCCTGGCAGGAGAAGGCCCTGTGCTGAGCCCCAATAGCCCATCAGTGGCCGTCTGGTCTGCAAAGGACATGATGTGCCCGGCAAACGGGGGGCAACACATGGGAGGGAGCAGTGGGAGTAAAGGGGACAGCGATGGGGGGGCCGTGTGCAGCCCAGAGAACAGAAAAGGGGAACGTTCCAGGACACAGCTGTCTGACCGGGAGGCAGGATGGGGGATTGAGAAGGGCGTGAGCTACCACCCCAACGCCCCTGGTGTGGCCACCTCCTGGGGGGCGCTAGGCAGGCTCCCCACCTTCCTAAGCCTCTGGCTCCACACCCATGATGGGTGTACTCCCAGCGGCCCTGCGGGTATTTGGAGACTAACAGTGGACGTCAGGGGTGGGCATCTGTCCCATTACTGACTGTGTTTCCTGAGCACCTACTATGAGCACAGGCTATGGAACAGACAGGCCGGGGCTGTGATGGTGAACAAGACAGACGGGGCCCGCCCTGCCTCCTGTGACCTCCGTCCAGTGGGGGAGGAGCACACAGTGGTCAGTCATGGCTATTTCTTGTTCCAGGCCATTCTCTGATCCCGGCCTTCTTCCATCTTCCAGATGGAGAAACTGAGGCAGCCTAGGAAGGGGAAGCACCCTGCTCAAGCTGAGTCCCAGCCGGGCCACTGAGTCAGGGGCCGTCCTTGCCAGAGGGTCTCAGGGACCCCTAGTCCAGCCCCGGGTTTCTTAGATGAGAACACTGAGGACCACATCCTTTAAGTGCCTCCTTCTCTCTCTTCCAGAACATTCCCAGTAAGCGACAACTCAGCCCAGGAACGGGCTAGTTTGAGCCGCTGGAAATCTCAGCTGGGATCCTGGCGTCTGGGGAAGGGCCGGGCTCTAAAAATAAACCACTCGCCTCAGCCTGGGAGCAGCCGGCGGGAGCCTGGTGAGCAGAAGCTGCCGCCTGACGCTCTCGCAGATGACGGCGGGCCTGGCCTGGCCAGAACGCCCCCCTCGCGGGCAGCTGGCCCTTGGGACAGGCTGGTGGCAGGTGGCAGCCAGGAATATTTGACCCCTGACTCCTGGAGGCACCCGACCCTCCCCCCCACACACACATATGCCCAGATCTGGGACGTGCTCCACAGAGCGTGGCCCGGGCTGCTCCGGAGGAAGGGTCCAGTGGCGGGCAGCTGGGATGCCTGGAGGTGCCCTCTGCATGCCGGACAGCGACAAGCCTCAGCACAGGTAAGGGGACGTCTCCTCATGCCCCGCAGGGTCCGTTCCCCTGGAAGAGATGAGGCTGTGGGCCTGGGGGTGGGGAAGCTCCTGTGTCCACCCTCAACTCCAGGGAGCCCAGACGTGGGCGTCAGCTCTCGGGAGGGCCATGACGCCACTTCCCTTCCCCTCTCCAAGCCCAGCCTGGGGGAAACAGCCTGCCCTTTTCAGCGCTGAATACCCTCAGCCACCACCAAAATGTCAGAGTCCGTTGGTTTAATTAGAAGCCGGCCGCAGGTTAATGGGTTTGCAGGAACCAGGTTGAAAAGTTTGGAGGCAGGTGCCAGGCAGGGTTGCAAGGACCCTGGTGCCGTCGGGGGAGAAACACCTCCCCATCCTGCTCCCGGGTGAGTGGGGGAAGGACAGGGGCCGAGGTCCTGCTCCTGATGGGAGGTGGGCGGTGGCCTGCTCGGGAGCACCGTCTGGGGAAGATCCTCTAGGAAGATGGAGAGAAAGCCGAGGGAGACAGTCCCCGGGCGGCTGTCCAGCTCCTGGATTCTGTATCATACTTCAAGGCTTACAAAAAGAAACCATTTCGGGGGGGCTGTTTTGGGTGTAAAGCCGGGTCTGATGGAACCAAACTGAAGTGAGGGGACCCGTCCTGGCAGCTCTGCATCTTTGTCCCCTGGCACTGGGAGGGGCTGTCAAATCTGTCTTTCTGCCTAAACGGATTTCTGTGCCTAATCCCTGGGCAGGAGATTCACCTAAAGGCGAGGCGATTGGTGCTAATTCGATCTCCTCCCGTGCCCAGGACAGGGCAGGCTGGGAGATGGGCTGGGGGAGGCGGCCTGCTGGCTGCCTTCATCTCTGTTCATTAGAGGAGGGCAGGTACAGGGGGATCTGGGGACAGGCCAGACCCCAGTGAGGCTGCCCCAGCCTTTCCCAGGCACACAGCAGAGTCCCTTAGGGAGTGGGATTAATCGAGGAACGGAGCAGAGACCGTGGCACTCTGCCACTCCGAGTCCTGCAGGCACGCCGGCTCAGCTGGAGCGCGGGGGCTCTCGGGGAGCTGGGTCGAGGTATGTGGCTGCAGGAAGGAGGGCAGCCTGTGGTGGAAGGCTCTCCACGGCGGTCAGTGGAGAAACACCGGCTGGCCGCCACTGGGTCTCGGACTGAGCACGTCCTTCCTGCACATACTACCCAAGGACCCTCCGTGCCAGGCTGGGGCTGGGGCCTGACCACGCTGTCCTGCACGTCTCACCACCCAGCTCAATTGCAAAAAGCAAAATTCTGTAAAAAGACACAACTCAGCAAAACGGCACAGCTATCTGTGTGCTCTACTGCGGAAGAGGATGCGGGCCGGAAGCAGACACGGTGCCTGCCGGCCACAGCGACAGGCCTCCCGCCTTCAGCACCAAAGCTGTGCCCCAGACCCCCAGAGGCCAGCGTCTCCCTGGCTGGAGCCCAGGTCCTGCTGTCACACTGCCCCCGGCTCCTGATGCTGAGTCTCTTCTGGGGGTGCCCTGCTGGCTTTAGCACTTTGCCACTTCGCTCAGGTTGAGTGTGCCCCTCAGGTAGAAGGGTTGCACCCACGCGTGTCTCCGCTGTATCGGTCGGCTCCCGCTGCAACAATGCTCTGTAACAAACAATCCCCAAATCTCAGTGGCTGACAGCAACCACGCATATTTTTCTTACTGCTGGGTCTGGGGTTTGGCTGCTCTTGGTCGGGTTGGGCTGGGCCAGGCTGGGTTCAGCAGCACTTGGCTCCAGGCTGTAATCGGTTTCGGGTCTGCTCCACGTTCTCGTTCTGGGGTGTGGGCTCATCTTGGTTGTGGCAGAAGAGCGAGGGACCAGGCCAGACCACCCCAGCCCGTTGAAGGTGTCTGCTGGCAGCACTGGCATCATCCAGTGTCCAGGCCCCAGGTCGACAGGGTCAGGGTGTGGCCTCCACCTGCTCTCCTGGGGGCACTGCACAGGCACAGCGTGGAGGGAGGGGTGGAGATTGGGGGTGAGGGGCCCCGTCTTCCACATCCACACACACCACCCATGCCCTTCTGATTTATTCTACGCTGCACCCTCCAGCCTGGGTGCTCCCTGAGGACAGGCCCGTGCCTGATTCCCCCTGGACCACGTGGCCCTGAGGATGCAAACATCCCTGAGACAAGGTAAAGTTCGGGGTCAAAAGCAGGAGTCAGCACCCAGGGAACGACATTGCCCCCAGCTTAGGGGGTCCAGGGAGAGGAATGCAGCAGAGACAGGGAAGCACTTATGTGTCACTAAGGGGACAGGAAAGTCTTCACAGGGGAGGTGGTCCCATAGAGAGATTTCCGCAGGTAGAGGGGAGCAGGCAGAGGGCATCCTGGGAGGGGGCACTGCCCGGGCAAGGGCCCGGAGGCAGGAAAGCAGGAGCCATAGGTAGTCTGGCTGGTTCTGCTGCCACTTGCTGAGCAAACCGCCTGCCCTCTCTGGGCCTGGACACCGTGGAGGGTGCAGCCCCACGGCCCTTTCAGAACTGGCCCTGAGAACTCCTCCCAGCTCCTCTGGCACCAGCTCTAAATTAAGTAGTAAGCCGGAACCTCTGATCTCATTACTTGAATTGTAATTGTCCTGCTCTTTAATCATTCCTGGTGGCAGAGCCTGGGGACACGAGGATCTGGAGAGTTACCCAGCCAGCAGTGTGGAGAGGAGGCCGGGTAGCGGCTTAAAGGTCACTCACAAATACTCCAGTTCACATTAATTCGCAAAATAAAGAATACACAACCCAAATGCCCTTAAGCTCTGAGGGTATTTAAATACCAGCAGTTCAAGACTCTGCAGGGGAGAGGGATGATGTTTCCAGGTTAAATGCTGCCTTGTCTCCTGAGATTCCACAACCCTGCAGAGAGGACATTTCAGGAAATGAATCCTATGTAAGTGGCATTTGCTCAAGGTGCCTGTCCCCTCCCCACTCTCGCCCCTTCCAGGCAGGGTAGACCAGGAGGCAGAGAGGCCTGGCCTTAAGGACGGCTTCAGCGTTGTAGCCCTGTGCCCTCACGCACACCCCTCAGCCTCCACGAGCCCCCATTCATCCATCTGTAAAATGGGCAGATGATCCCGGCTGGGGCCGCTCCTCTGGGGGCGCTGGGACAATCAAAAGAAGACACGTGTGGAAATGCAGGGAGAGGGGCCCGCCCTGTGCTCACGGGAGGAGGGAGCAACGAAGGACCCAGAGGGGCACAGGGAGGGGAGGGAGAAGCGGGTGAGGGTGGAGAGAGGCTGGTCACCGCGGACATGTGGCCTTGACTCTGGAGGGAAACAGGGACCCAGGGACCACAGGTGTCACCTGCAGAGAGTGGCCACCTGCTCTCCCTGGCGAGTGAACAGTGCGGGGTGAGGGCCCGGGTTGAGGGCCGACTGTGTGTACCGGGGGCTTTGGAGCTGACGGCCTGGGTCCAAACCCCAGCCCCGCCACCTTCACCCACGAGACCTGGCGAGTCGCTTCCCCACCGTGTGCCTCAGTTTGCCAACCTGTATATGTGGTCTCGCTGAGTCACTGTGAGGACAGCGTGTGTCAACGTGTGTGAAGCGCTCTGCACAGTGCCGGGCACGGGTGGGGCTCTCCAGAACATGCTGCTCTCCAGGGCTGGCTGTTGTCGTCCCAGGTTCTTCTCCTAAAGGACCTCAGCCAACCCTGGGTCACCTTGGGGGGCACTGATGGCAACCTGGAGGGGGCACCGTAGCCTTGTAGCTTTGAGCTATCTTTTGGCGGGTTTTCAGATGAAACCTTTTCTGGGGTCTACTCTGATTGGAAGAGTGGGAGGGGAGCAGGGGAAGGGGCCACCCTGGCCTCCCACTGGCCCCCCACAGTGGAACCCCCATCTCTGGAGCTCTCCTGCTCACCAGGGGACACAGTTTGACAACCTCCCGCAGGGCCCATCTCCTCTAGAAGCCCAGCTGAACATGGAGGCAGTCAGACCTCCCACCAGTTCCAAATCCTGGCTGCGCAGCTGAGGAGAGCCTGGCGGGCTCAGGTGTCCCGTCCTCAGCCTTCCTTCCTTCCAGAGCATCCCCTGCCTCCCGCCCTGGGCGGCTCCCAATGGGCATCACCTGGTGGAATAGAGATGGATTCTAGGAGTTGTCAGCCTGGTGGGGTCGTCACCTGGGGACTCCCCAGGGTCTCCTGGAGAGGTCTCCTTGGAAGACCAGGCAGTTCCTCCAAGTCCCCGGGGCCCCTCTGGGCCTGTCCCCCTCCACCCCTTCCCCTGCATGGGTCAGTCCCCATCTCTCTCCCCACGTCCATCTGTCCCTCTCTCTCTAGACCCTCTTGTCTCCCTCTCTCAGCCTTGAGCGGCCCTGAAATACAGCTGGAGCGTCCTCTTCAGCGATTTCAATGTATTAAGCGTTTTCCATTCTTAATTTAAAAAGCTGATGAGTGGGTATTTTCTCTTTCTCTCTCTCAAAAAGGTACAGCAAAGGCTACCAAATCGAGTTAATTGATTCTCTTCTCCTGCCACCCTCTCCAGAGGCCCCGGTCCTCCTCCTCATTCACACTAACCCTATCCACTCGGCAGCGGGAGACACTTATTGCCAAGATCCTGTGCGTCGGGGTCCCTGAGGCCCCCCAACTCTCCTCCCGCGTTGGGCTCCTCTGGGATCTCATCACCCAGGGGTGGTGGTAATGCTGGGGATGGCGGCAAGGAGCAAGCCGTACCCCGTCCTTCTTCCCTCCCATCCTCTGTGGAGCCCATCTCTCTAGCCCTCCCCTCCGCAGCCCTGCACTGGGGCACTGGTACGGTCAATCTCTAGGTGGGACACTGGGCTTCAAGGGCAAGGGGACACGTCCAAAGCCACCTGCATATGTAGCAAAGCTGGGGCTTGAACTTCTGCGCAGGGACGCGTTAGAAGCAGAGTGACGGAATCTGCGGGCCCGGAGCCAAGCTTCCACGAGGAGCTGCTCCGCCGAGCTCGCAGTGTGGCCCGGAGCCGGGTGAGCCGGGCAGCGTGCCGCAGGGACGGACAGAACTCTCGGAGCCCAGCACTCTCGAGGTGCTTGGGGGATTGGAGGAGGCTCAGAGGCTGAGGTCTCAGGGGCTTTGGACGCAAGTAGACCCGGGCATGGAGCCCCATCAGACCCCTCGGACCACAGCGGCCTTGGCCAAGCCACTATGTCCTTAGCTGGATGACAGGATGGTAACTCCACCCCTGGCACCGAGGCAGCCAGCGCTGCTCATCCCCAGGAGGACGCCAGCTGGAGCAGCAGGCTGTGCGGGCACATGCTTCCCCAGGCACCCCAGGCTCTTTCTCACTCCAAGCTGCTGGCACATGCTGTTCCCTCCGCCAGGAACCCTCTTCCCTCCTGCCCACCTCCCCTCGTCTATGGCTAAACGCCACTGTCACCATCCCTCTGCCACCACCAGCCTCGGCTGGTACCCTGTGCTCGCCTGCTCTCACGCCTCAGTTCTCGCTGTTCCCTTTGTTCTGAGGGCACCTATTTTCTTGGTAAATGTCTATTCCTGATTCAAACACCACCTCCTCCCTGAAGCCATCCTGGTCTCCTCCATCTTCCCCACTGGACCTGTGCAGACTTCCAGGAAGGCACTAGAGACAGTGGCCCCACGGAGGACACGGGTCATTCTCCACCACGAGAGGGGACTCCTTGAGGGCAGAATAGTGGCTGATTGAGCCTGACGTGAAGGAGCCCTTCTCAAACGGTGACCATTATCACATGGCACGGCAATGCTACAGAGATGTGGGGAAACGTCCAGCACCTCTTCCCGGCTACAGAGAATGGTGTCTTTCTCCTCTCCCTGCTCCGTCTCTCAAATCCCTAGCGAGAGTCGAGGGGCCAGCTGGTCCCTGGATTTCTGAGATACAGAATTAGGAAAATAATTTGAGAGAGAAAAAAAGGGAAAGAACCCGCTCACTGGGTCAGTTCCTGAGTCTCCTTTGTTGTAGAGAATTCTGATCAGGGCAGAGTGGAGAGAAACTTCTAGAACAACCAGACAGGCTGAGGCAGTAAACCAAAGACCAATGATCTGGGAGCCAGAGTGACAGGAGAGACCGAGAGCTATGAGGGAGGAGGAAGAAAGGAATTTGGGGAAGAATGTTACTCTTGGCAGAGACTGGGCCACATGGGGCCATAAGATTCCTTTGGGTTACATTATGTTGTTAAAAACCAGGAATTCTGCTGCCCAGAGGCATCCCAGCCTGCACTGTTCCCCTGAATGTCACTGCTGGGGTTGATGTCCACACTCCTCTAGTCCAGGCCCACAGACCACAAAGCGGAACTCTCCCTGCTTCCTGGCTAGGAGCACAGACGTTAGCATTCCCTCTCCTGCCACTCTGCCAGAGCGCCGCAGCCCCCTTCTTGCAGCAAGCGCTTTGAGGTTTGAGTCTCAGAGCCAAGCTGTCCTCTGAACGCGACTCCCAGGCTGTGTGATCTCGCCGAGATCAGTCACTTGAAGGGACGAGCTGCTCCTTGCAAGCTCCTATGCCCGCCCGCCAATTAGCTTCCACAGAGGTCTGCAGAGAGAGTGGGTCCCAGACGATAAAAGACGAGGAGACAATTAAATCTCATTGTGCCTCCTCGTTAATGCTGTTCTGCTCCTGAGAAGAGCCTGGGTGTCATCCAGCCGCTTTAATGGGAACCCTCCACGCTTTTAAGACCCACGCTTTCCCAGGACTTGCCAGCCCGAACCAAGGAACAGGGCGGGACGAGCCGATGGGACGAAGGGGTCAGCCCTGAAGACGCCAGCTCAGCCATCAATCAGTTTAAGGGCCTGATCAGCAGGATACAGGGGAGAGAGTGCGGGCTTCATAGCCTGAGCGAATCGAGCTGACACCCCCACTCCACCACTTAGTGGCTGTGTGACCTCGGGCAAGTGACTCAAGCTCTCTGAGCTTCAAGTGGCCTCTTCTGTAAAGCGAGGCTGGAATGCCCGTACCGTGGAGTTAATGGGAGAGGTGACAGAGTGAGAGGAGAAGGCACGTGAAGGGTCAGGCACACAGCAGAGGCTCAGGGAATGGTGACGACTGCTCGTTAATAGGTGACACGTTCCAGCCAGGCGGAGTCGGCTGACCCGGCCGGGAGTCCTGGACACAACCCTTGCTCACCGCGTGAGCTGGGACAAGACCCTTGACCTCCTCTGAGAAACAGGACTAACAATGCTGTGCAGGCCTGCTGTGTGGGTCTTATCAGATGATGGCGAAGATGCTTTGCAAACTGTAAAGTGCTGTGCAAATATCAGGAGTAGATGCTTGAAGCCATAATAGCAATGACACGTGTGGCCCAGGTTGTCATTGGTGGTTAGATAGGCTTTGTGCTGGTGTCTGATTGCCTGGTGGGCCGTCCCTGAGGTATGGCCCAGTAGTTAGGAGGGTGTGCTGTGAACCTGGACCACCTGGGCTGTGTGACCTTGTGTGAGTTACTCAACCTTTCTGTGCCCCACCTGCACCTCATCTGTAACATGGCAAAGCAGTCGCATTTGAGTTACTAGTGGTCCAGAGCCTCGCCCTGTGCAAGTGCCCGATAAATGTGCGTTAATGGCTGTCGTCCTGGGACGGCAGCTGTCATGTGTTTCCTCTGTGGGGCCTTTGGTCCTACTTCAGCAGGTGTCTTCTTCCTGTCACCATACACTCCAGCCGCTCAGCTTTGCACGTCCCCAACCCCGCTCAGATACAGCCCGACCCCCTTTCTGGCCCTCTCCTGCCTCTGCAGCCCCGGACCCGCCACTGGCTGCTGTGCTCCAGGGAGGCGACACCACGGCGCGGAGCCTTTATACACGCTGTTCTCCCCTCCGGCCCCCGGCCTCTCCTGGGCTTGTTCACACTTGCTGTCTCCTCCATCAGTCGACGCTGTCACTAGAGCCATCTGCAGCTGAGGAGACGAAGCTCGGAGGGAAGGAGCTCACACGAGACCCTGGAACCGTGGACGCCCGCGTTGGGGTGGGGAGCAAGCCGGCCTCGCTCCCAAGTCCCGAAACCCTCCTGGCGGCGTGGATGGGCGCCCGGGCTGAGGGTGGTCCCCAGGCTGAGGACCCCCGGGTGACCTGACCATGTGGTATTTGTGAGAGAGCAAACCCAAGTCCCAGGTGTGACCTGGACCCTCAGGAGTCAGGCCGGGAGACCCACTGTGCCACCTCTCCTGTTCACCACCCTCTCACTGCAAGCTACAATTGCTCCCAGGATCCACCGCCACAGGAGGCCTTCTGGAGACTTCTGTCCTCCTTGGCCCCCCTCACCCATGGGGTTAAGGTCACCACCCTGCCATTGCATCCACAGCCTCTATCTGCCGCAGTCACACGGGACGCTGTCCTGCTCCCCAGGACCCCTGTGCAATCAGATGCCTCTCTGCTTTGCCCGCTGTTCCCTCCACCTGGAACATTCTCCCTTTGTCTTAGGTTAAAACCCGAGTCCTTCCTCGAGACCTGACACAGGGGGAGGAATTGGCCCTCCTGTGTAACCCAGCGCTGTGTTCAACCTATAGGTCAATGCTCTGCTCTCTCTCAGCAGACACAGTCTGCCCAGGCAGGGCTGGAGTCTCGCCCCTGCCCGGGTCCCCACGGCCACAGGGCTTGGCCAGAGGAGGCAGATGTCCATGGAGAACAGGGCACCGCAGGAAAGGACAACAATCCCACAGTATAGATTGGAGGGCAATGAACAGCCTCTCTGAGGAAGTGACGTGTGAGCCGAGATCTGCTGGAGCTGGCCAGGGGGAGTCGGGGAACAGCATCCCAGGGAGAGGGAACAGCTTGTGCAAAGACCCAGGGTGGGAGCGATCACTAGAAAATGAAGTGAGGCCCGTGAGGCTGGGGGCTGTCCAATGTGGTCCGAAGGCACCTGGGCACATCAGCTCACCGAGGACTCTCCGACGTGCCAGGCTTGATAGCACTGTGAAGCCAGCCTCCTGTGTCATGCCCGCTTTACAGCTGAGGAAACTGAGGCTCAGGGAGACAGAGTGAGTTGCTGAAGTTCACACAGCAAAGGCAGGGGGGCGAAGAGGCAGGCTGTGGACCCCACCCTGTGCTATTCCCACCCGGGGTTAAGCCTCTGGGGTGTTGGCGTGTGCCTTTCCTGCTCCTGGAGCCAGAGCAGCCCCACTCCTCGGGCGGCTGCAGGTGCCTGGCTGCCCCGGGCAGTGGGCGCCATGGGCCGTCCTAGAAATGAGCGTTTCAGGTCCATTATTTCCTGACATGCTGGCGCTTTGTTTCGCCTCGGTGAGCATTTCCGAGCTGAGTATTTCCTCGAAGAGCTGCAGGCAGCCCCAGAGGAGCCGGTGGGTCGACCTCTGCCTGCTCCTCGATGCTCCGTCTCTGCGGTCAGAGCCGCCGAGTTCTCATGAGTTGTTAATACATTTATAATTGAATTGAATTTCAGACTCAGGGAGCCCCTGGATGCAGCTGGTCCTCCTGGAAGGAGCGGGCTTGCGTCTCTGCCTTTGCCTGCTGCCCGTGCGGCCTGCGGGACCAGCCAGCTGTGCTCAGGGGCCCACCGGGGACGCCACCCCCCCCCCCGCCAGAGGCAGTGACGGAGAGCTGGCAACTGGGCTGCCTGGGTTCACATGCCAGCTCTGCCTTTTGCCAGCCCTCCAACTCTGGGGAGCTAATCCACCCCTCTGAGCCTGAGTTTTCACATCAGTAAAATGGGCAAAATTACGCAGGTTTGTGGCAAGGGGTAAATGACAGGATGCACGTGCAGTGCTCAGCACGGCACGGCAGAGCGCGCGTGTCCACCAGCCTTAGCTGTTGTTGGGGTTCCTCTGAATTGCACAAGGAATGCCAGACTCATCGCTGTCGGATGGCCCACTGCCCAGGGATCAGTTCCGGCCCCAGGGCCTGGGTGAGCCCCATCTCGCCTGCCTCCCCTGCCCATCCGCTTCCTCCGTGGCCTCACTCTGCTTCCTCGTGGGACCTCACACATTCCTTGTCCCCTGTTGCTGTTCCCTGTTTTTCCCCTCCTCCAGCCCCCAGAGCTGGCGTCTCCTCTTCCTCCAGGCTCAGCCTCAGTGCCACCTCCTGGAGGGGCCTCGGTGACCGCGCTGTCGCGCTTCTCTGCGCAGCACCCACTATGACCCCCGTCTCCTCCTCTAGCATTAAATTGGCTTCTCACTCTGGAAGAGGGCTTCCCCACTCGCTTCTAGTTTCTCCCCCGCCCCCCACTTTTTAATTAAAAAAGTTACATAGGCACATGGTTCTGTATAATGTATATGCAAATCTTATGGAAACCGATAAAATGGAGAGTAAAAGCCGCCTCCGCTCCCATCCCCCCGCCCAGACCCTCTCCCGTGAGCCAACGGCTGTTCTCCGCTTTGCTCTTGGTTCTGTGATTCCCTTTATAACTTGGAATAATACGCTTCCACCTCGTCTTATCGTCTTGACACAATATCCGCGGGCTCCGCTCTGGAACGCGGGGCTCCGCGCGCCCACGCGGCCCTCTCTCCGGTGCCTCTCCAGCTCCACCGGTGTTTTCTTCTCTGGCCTGGCTCCATTGACTCCGCGATTTAAAACGTAGACTGTCTCCCACGATTGCCTCCTGACTCGGGCCCTCCTCCGCCTGTGTCTTCCCCGTCAGGCCAACAGCCGCAGGGAGCTCACCCGGTCAGGGCTCTGCCATGCTTAAGGCTCCCACCGCACGCCCACGGCACCTAGGCACCTAGGGGCAAGTCCAGACTCCGCTGTGGCCCCCAGAGCACACGTGACCTGGCCCTGGGGTCTCTCTAGCTCACTTTGCACCCTCCCCCCCACCCTCCGTGACCCCCGCCCCAGCCTCACCGGTGTCTCTGATTCCTCAAGCCTGGCCCCACAGTGGCCGCTCCCTGGGCAGGAGGTCTCTTCCCCTGCTGGCTCCTTCTGGCCTCTCATTTGTAGCTTTAAGACCCCTCCCCACAGGGCCTCCCTGCATGCCCCTCTGAGGTGCCTACCCCCAGACTCTCCACCCGACGCCCCCCTGCAGTTCCTGGCCGCCCCCCCGTGTGTCCCTCCTATGTTGGGGGGTTTCTAGTCTGGCCCTCCCACGGGAGGAGGACCCGGTTTGCTCTTGACTGCGGATGGGTCAGATCCCAGTGCTTACGGCCCTCAGTGGGCGCCGGGCAGAGAGTCCGCTGAACGGATGAGCAAAGAGTCCGATATCAGCTTCTCGATTTGCTGACTCCGGGGCATTGCGGGGCGAAGCCCACGTCCCTTCCCTCCTCTGCCTCCACCGCGGGGGCCGCTCCGCCGTCAAGGTTGAGGGTATCTGCCTTCCAGGTAGAACAACTAATCGTCACTCACCCGCGCTTTGTCAGTGGGCCACGTCTGCAAGTTGGAAATGGATAAATAGAGCTTACAGTGTTAGCGTCATGTAAATGTTATTCCCTGAGGAACTACGACGTGTGATGGGACCTGAAGATGAGGAAGTGTACCCCAGCTCCTCGGAGAAGCTGCCTGGCGTCGAGTTCCAGGGGAGCTTTCCGATCTGCTTTGGGGCCTCAGTGCTGCTCTGCGTCCCCTCCCCAGCCCCACCCGGTGCACTAAGCCCTCACCTTGGCCTCGGTTTGATTACACGCAACTTGCCTGGACGCGTGTGTATGTGCAGCCTGGACTGGTGTGTGCACACAGCCTGGACACGTGTATATGCAGCCTGGAGTCATATGTGCACACAGCCTGGACTCGTGTGCCCGCAGGGTGAGGGGGTAAGCTGGCCGCCTTCCTCCTCGTCTGGAGAAGTCCCTGCTTTGCCTCCTCCTGGTGGGCGGTTTGGCTTGCTGTGGGACTGCTCAAACCTCTTCCTGCAGAACTAGCAGACCTTGCTCCGTTGTCTGCCCGCTTCCGTGGCTGATGGGGAGACACCTGCTCCGGGTGTGGCTCTAGTCCCCTTGTCCAGGGCTGCTTTCTCCCTCTGTGAGCTTTCAGGCGTGTCTTACTGCTGTCATTCTGAATTCCACCAGGTGTGGCGTCTTCGGTCACCGGTCCTGCTCCACACTTAGCGGGCACATTCGATCCGTAACCGTGATTCCTGCTGCAGTGCAGGGGAAACGCTTCTCCCATCACTGTTTCTTAAACACTGATTTCTCCTCCCCGTTGACCCGTGCTCTCTCGGGAGATGCTCTCAGATGCTACTGAGACTCTCAGTGCCTTTGTCCCGTGTTTCTGGGGTTCTTTCTCTCGTCTTCCAGAACACCAACTTGATTGCAGGCGAGTCTGGTGATTACCCGCCCTGGCTGTTAGGCTTTCTGCGTTCATTTCAGCGATCTTCCGTATCCCGAACGTCCCAGTGATTCTCTCGCGTTCCTCTGTTGCTCTCTCATCACCCAGCACCCAGGTGGGACCCACCAGGCACACTGTCCCTGGGTCGGGGGAGTCAAAGGTCATGGTCACCAGCAGCTGGTTAACAAGAGCCGGGAGGGACAAGACGAGCCCCGTCCCCAGTGGCCCCCGACCGCTGCACCCAGCCGTCCCGCCTCTGTGCTGGTCCACGCCCAGCTTGGATTCCCTGGGCCCTGCTAGGGAGGCCACCTGCCTCTCACCTCCGGCTGAGGTTTACTCCACTCCATGCCCTCCAGCCCCATGCCGCCCACCCCACAGGGGAGCCAAGCGGTGGCCCCGTTCCTCACCGCCGGCACAGCCGGGAGCTCATCCTATCTAGGCGCAGGCTTTCCGCTCTTGGCGGCCCCAGGGAGGGGTGGGCAGGGTCCTGGGCACAGTGTGCCATCTTGGGCAGGAAGCCACCCTAACAGTGTGCCTTGGCTGTTTTCCTGGCAAGTGGATTTACAGGGTTTTTGTTTCTTTCCCCTAGAGTAAATACTAAGGCGTTGCTTCTCTCCCAGCTTAACCTGCGGGACCCAGTCATCTGTCAGGCACGTGCGGGTCCCCGCTTCCTGGCAGCTCCGAGAAGCTGGCAGGCGGGTGGCTTTGGTTTATTTCTCTTCTGGGGCAGTGGCAGGTGTGGACCTGTCGGCGGTGTGATTGCGCTGTTTCTCCACCGGGCAGCCCTTGGCCTGGATGAGGCGACGTCTCCCTCGCTGGCTTGCTCCCTGCTCTCCGGGCTCCAGGGCGGGGTTTGGGGAGCCTCCTGCTGCCCCTCCGTCGGGTGACGTGTGATGCAACTCAGTGCCTGCTCCCGGGGCCGGCTGTGGGGCAGGCCTGGGCGTGTCTCCCGCACAGAAGGGGAGGCCTGGGAGGCCTGCGACCTGGGCCAGCCTGCCTGCTCCGGCCTCGTGCAGTGCCCAGGGCTCAGAAAATGCCTTCTGGACGAGCAGAAAGATCCCTGTTCTCACGGTCCTGGAAGCCTGCAGAGGGACAACCAGGTCCTCAGGGAAATCACCCAGAGAGACGTGGGGGCGAGGCAGGAAGCACCCGCCGAGGACCCCAAGAAGCATCCCCACATCCTCTCCTTGGGTTCCTTTGCACCCCCACAGGTTGGGTGCTCTGATCACCTGCCTTACAGATGAGGAAACTGAGGCGCAGTGAGACGAACGCCGTGCCCGAAGTGCCAGGCATGTGGCAGAGCTGCCACGGGGCCAGAGCCCCCTCAGCCTTCAGCTCCATCAGTGGAAAAAGTCTAAGTGACTGAAGCCTCGTAAAGACCCTTCACGAGTGCCTGAGCCCCACAGAGGGGACAGGGGGCCCCGCCTGCAGCCATCTGGGGAGGGGCCTGCAGGGCTGGGGCGGGCGCCCACGAGCATGGGCGTGGGGAAACGGCAGAGAGCTGGAGCTGCTGGGATGCTGCCCACAGGTGGAGGAGAGGACAGGGCCGGAGACGGGGCTGGGGACTGGGAAGCCGTGCCAGGGAGCTGGGGCTTGGTCCTCAGAGTCTGGAGTGACACAATCACGTCTGCATTTTAAAAATCACTCAGTGCAGAGGGGAGAGTGACAGACCAGGAAGCCCGCCTCCCGCTTCCTTCTGGCCCCTTTCTCTGCCCTCTCTTCCTTCCAGCACCCACCCCTACCCACTCTGCTTCCCAGGGGAACAATCAGGATGCAGAGGAAAGAGAAGGTGGGAATGGTCACCAGACTCTGGTTTAAAACTGACTTCCAACATGCTGTGTGGCCTTCATAAAGTCACTCAACCTCTCTGAGCCTCGGCTGAGAATGCAAACAGTATTCCTGCCACCAGGAGCTGCTTCAAGGGCCCCACAGGTGACAACTGAGAGCAGATCCTGTGCAGGGAGGCGGCTCATCACAGCTGCATCAGTATTCATTCATTCCTCCATCCATATGGATGCCCTGCCCCAGGCAGAGAGGGCGCCGGCCACCCCCGCCCGGCCTCTCCTGTCAGCCGCGGGCTCCGAGGTCAGGCTGTCAGCATTCAGATGTGATCAGTGGATTTGATTAATGTACATTCCACTCAGCATCACCCCGCGAAGGGGAGTGCAGGCCGGAGAGTAATTATAATCAAGTTTGAGGGAAGCCGACGGTACTAATGAAAATCATTACCCTCCTGGCAGCTAATCCCGGCGACGGCAGGGCTTGGCTGCGTTTGAATTCCTCCCTGGCCTGTTCTGTTTTCAATCCAGAACACTTTCAAACGACTTGTGGGGGGAGGCCGACTCTCACAACCACGGCCGGCCCTCCCGGGATGGGGATGCTGCGGGCAGGACACGCCGAGCCGCCTGCCTTTCCCAGCCGCTCCCTCGACACTCTCGGGGTCTCCCCCCTCATATATGCCCCCCAAGGAAGGAAGCTCTCTGAAGAAGTGGGGTGTACAGTGTGGTTATATACCGTCTCGGAACAAGGAACATATATCACATATGACAGGAATGTCCCTTTTACTACAGTCACGAGATGCTTTGCTAGCACAGCAGGTCAGTGGTCATGGGATGAGCACAGTTGGTCAGTAATTAATCCTTAGTTTCTGGGAAGAAATGCTTATCTATAAAGAAATGCTGATATGGGGGGAGGCAACGTCCTTATCTTTAAGGGCATCATTCTTGGCTTTGGGACATTGTAAATGTTTAAAGCAGATGTACACTGCATGCTCCACAGGCCACGTCAGGCCTGTCTGGAAAAACCAGGTCCAGCTGAATTAGTTTTAAACCAAATGGCTTCCTCATACTTCAACATCATATTGCTTTTCATTTCTTCATCAGGATGGACAGGCATTAACTAGAAGGGGAGGAAGGGAAGAGGGAGGAAGAGCATTTCAGACAGAGGGAACAGCATGTGCAAAGGCCCTGCGGTAGGAAGGAACCTAAAATGTGCAGGAAGGGAAAAGCTCAGAAAACAGGGTTGGGCAGGATGTGCGATGGGGCTGGAGAGGCGGGCAGTGGCCAGTCCCCCAAGCCTTATGAGGAGGCTGAGAATGAGGGTGACCACATGTGCAGCGTGGCTCAGGAGAGTCCCCTTTACACCTGTTATCCCAACATCATTCATAGCTCCCCCTTTTACACTCAAGAGTAAAGCCCTGGTTTGGACAGTGTGTTGTACGTCTGCAGAGGGATTGGGGTTTATCCTGAGGGAAGGTGCTTGTGATTTTGGCAGGGAGCGGACACAATCAGGCACGTTTCAGAAAGAAGCGTGCTGGCGGTGTGACCAGGAGACCCAGCTGGAGGTGGTGGTGGCTCAGCCTTGCGTGGGGCAAAGGGGTGGAGAGCGTGACCCGTCTGGGACCGACCAGGAGGTGGAATCAGCTGCTGGAGCGGGGGAGGGCAGGGTGGCTCCGGTTCCTGGTTTGCGCGCGTGGACGGGTGGCGGCTGTTCCCCCATGAGAGCTCTGGGCGAGGACGGGTTTGGGGTAGGGAGGTCACGGGTTCCGTTTTGTACGTGCTCCGGTTCTGGGAGCACACCTGGCCCCTCCTGCCTGTCTCCCCAGGCCCTCCCCGACGCACACGCTCGCCACACGTGTGCACACACACCACACACACACAATACACACGCACACACACTCACCTGCCTTTGGAGTCCTCAGGCGCATCGGTTACCGGCGCCCGCGTGCGGGCTGCGCCCCCTCTGCTGGCCGCGGCTGTTTTCCACATTTCTCCGTGGGGAGGGCCCTCATGGTGCCGGTGGTGCTGGCTGCAGCCTTCCCCTCCCTGAGCACTGAGGCTTGGCTTGGATTAAACTCCACGCTGCACAGCAGGCGCAGGGCCAGGGTCCCCGTCCCCACCCCCACCCTCGAGGCTGAGGGCAGCTGGGCACCTGGGGGAGGCGAGGTCACCGCCAGGAGCCGCCCGCCCAGGCGAAGCCCAGTGACACTCGGGCTGAGCAGCCCACCCTCTCCTGCACTCAGATTGCAATCTCTGCACCAACCATGATGCCCTCTTCCCAGGGCGCAGCACTTCACAGTTTGCAGGGTGGGAGCATGACACACGAGTGTGTGGCCCAGCCGCCCTGACAACAGCAGGAACCACAGGTAAAATGCACACCCAGGTGCACGCACACACACGTGCACACACACAGCGCCAGAATCAGCAGGGCACTCTGGGGGCAGCTGCAGGGAGCTGGCTCTGCTGCGTGCCCACCGCTCCCCGGGGTCCGCGCCCAGGGAAGCAGGAGCCCTTGGAGATCCCAGATGTTGCAGCTGTTCAGCCTTTGATCCGGCATGTCCGTGCAACACGTTCTGTCTACAGAGCCCTCTTCCTTACGTGACTCACTGCATCCTCGCATGTGTGTGAGCTGTGGGGGACAGACGCCGCCATGTCCCTTGACCTGGAAACCAGGGCAGGGAGAGCGCGTGGCTGGCGGTGCGCAGGGGCAGGGGCCATGCGGCATGGAACCCGGCCCTGGCTCCGGCCAGTGCCTGGGGTGTTCCGAGGGGCACTGGCCTGGCAGCCAGGAAGCTGTCCAGTCCCGGCGTTACTGCCTGTGGCTGTGACCTTAGGAAAGTCGGCTCTTCTCTCTGAAGACCTTCCTGGGGAGCATGTGGGGGTGCAAGGGAGATGCTCAGGGGGCCAGACCCTGTGGCCACGTTCGTGTCCCACCGGCGGGAAGAGCACTCTTGGAAAACAGAGAAAAGCACAAAGAAGAGAATCCACTTCCTTAGAGAAGCGCGCGGAGGCGGCCGCTGCAGACGTGAGGGCCACACATTTGCCCTGAGATGCTCGTGGCCATCGGGGGAGGTGTCGGGGGCAGCGTGGATCTGGGGCTCAGGGAGACGGCAGCGTGGACACGCACGTGTGGGCGCCTCAGCGTGTGGTGGGGGGTGAAGCCAGGGTTGGAGGCTCGCCAGGGGGAGTGGGACACAGAGGGGAGAGGAGGGTGCAGGGCTCGGGGTGGGGGGACCTTCAGGGGGACTTGGCTGACCTCTGCCACGGGCCTGGGGGACAGGCTGAGGGGACAAGCACCCCAGCCCCTGAGAGCAGAAAGCGCAGGACGGGGAGCGGCGGCCAGGGGCACCGCCACTTACGGCTCTGGGACTTGGGCAGGTCCCATCGCCTGCTGGTCCCCAGCGTCCTCGTCTGAGACGCGGGGTGCTGTCGGGCCTCACAGGCCAGTGCAGGATCCCGGGGGAGGGCTGGCTGAGCACCGGGGAGGAGTGAGATGTCGGCCTGAGACCCCTCGCGGCTGCCCCCACTGCAGAGACCCTGGGAGGGGTTCCCGTGCCCCACTGAGATCCAGGAGGTGGGCCGGCCTTCCCCCAGGGCTGTTCCGACCTCTGACCTCGGGCGACGTCCCCAGCAGGCTCAGCGGCTCCACCTCCCATGCAGCGGGCTCCGGGGGGGGGTAGGGATGACATTGAACAAATATCAGCGCTTCCCTGATCTCCCCTCCCCCACCTTCCCTCTCCTTGAAAACCGCCCCTCCCCCTCCTGCCTCCGCCAGCACATCCTGCAGCCTCCTTCACGGCACATTCCAGATCCATCCGCCTGTCTCCAGGGCCCACCACCACCCCACCCAGGCCACCAGCACAGCCAGTCCACCTCACCCAGGCCACCACCCCGCCCACCACCACCCCGTCCAGGCCACCCTCTCCAGCTGCTCATCCCTCACCTGGTTCCTGTGCCCCCCTTCTTCAGCTCCCTGCTTCCCCCCGACCTGAGGACCTGAGTGGCCCTAACGGCCTCCAGTCCACTCTGGATAAGGGGTTAGCGCTCACCAAGGCCACCTGGCCCAACGGGATCTCCCCTTGGCCCCCTCTCTTCATCTCACAACCACTCTCCGCATCCTTCGCCCCATCCCCACCCCTAACCAGGATCCAGCCACTCAGACCTTCTGGCTCTTCCTCAAACCCAGCTCTCAGCCATCTCCAGCTTCTAGAAGCTCCTAGATGGCTCCTCCTGGGCTCTCCCCATGGCTGACTATCCTCATCCTCTGCCCGCTTCACACCTGACCCCTCAGAGAAGCCACTCCCTGTGGGAACCTGGCAGAAACCAGGGGTTTTGACACTCCTTCCGGACAAGCCCGCCTGGAGCGCAGGGAAATGAACAGTTTGTAAACGCGGGAACTAGGGCGATTCGGCAGGAGGTGGAGTCTGTCCCCATCAGTTCGAGGCAAGTGCGCTTTATCTCTCCCGAGGGCCTCCAGGCTGCTCTCCCCGCCCGGCCCTGCACACTAGCCTGGAGGAGTGGGGGGCAGCAGACGGGGCCTTGAGGGGAGCCGTCAGGGCTGGGCTGAGCCTAGGCCGGATCCGGGCTCTCCTGTTCCCCACTGTGTGACCCTGAGTGAGACCCTTGCGTCTGAGCCTCTGCCCAGTAACACCCCGAGGGCGCCTCGGGTGTCCTGGCTTTCGGGCCCTGTCCCCTCCCTCCCTGCAGGACAATGCGCACCCACCAGCTACTCTGTGAGACAATGCTCCTGCTCAGGGCTGAGGCGGGAGTCCGGGGCCAAGGAGGCAAAGAGAAGGGAGGGTATCTCTGAACCCTGGCCAGGGGGAGTCTGGGAGGCTGCCCAGAGGAGGTGGCTTTGATCTGGTCTTTAGGCAGAAAATGTCTACAGGCAAAAGGGAAGGGAGAGGGGCCCAGCCTGAGCAAAGGAAGGAGGTGGACCACCCAGATGGAATCCAATCTCAGGGGGCGGGGGACACGGAAGGGCCTGGAAGAGCCTCTTGGAGCCCAACTGCAGAGGCCTCAAATGCCAGACCAGGGGACAGCCCTGAAGGCCATGGGGGTTTGGATGTGCTCAGACCTGTGTTAGAAGCTTCCAGACACCATTTCAGATCAAGCAGCTCTCACGACGCCCCTCTGTGCCTGGGCCTGTGTTGGGTGTTGGGGACCCAGACTCGAGCCCTGCCCTCGAGGGGCTCATCCTTGCACAGAGGCAGGAAAATCAACATCGTATGCTCCGTGCTGTGATGGGGAAATCTGGGGCTGCTCTAGGTAATCAGGGAGGGCTTCCTGGAAGAAGAGGCCCTGAACGGAGCCTTGGAAAGCAGCCGGGCCTGGAATGAGGCACAACCAGGGCACTGCAGGGCTGAGCAGTGAGCGAGCTGGGGGTGGGGTGGGCAGAGGAGCCATGGTGACAGTCGCCAACAGTCAGCCTGTGCCTACACGGTGCTGACTCTCCCTCTGTGCCATCTCATTGTCTTCTCAGCACCCCCTCCAGGCAGCTGTTGCTTTATACCATTTACAGACGAGGACACTGGGGTTTGGGAGTTTCGGTGACCTGTGGGAAGTGGCCGAGCCGGGACTCCAGCCCCGGGCTGCCCGGCGAGGGCCTTGCACTTGGCCTGGGAGGCGGGCAGAGGCCGCAGGCAGGTGGCTGACCTGTGTCACAGAGGGTTTGGTCCTCAGCAAGGGGGCACTGGGGAGTTATCAGAGATTTTATGCAGAAGAAAGACAAGGTCAGACTCGGTCTTTTGAAGGTTACTCTGGAAGGGATGGATGAGCCAGGAGAGGCCAGATCAATTTGTGGCAGAAAGCTCCGGAAAGGGCATCCTCAGAAGTCGTTTGAGCTGTTTGGAGTGTGGCTGTGGCCACTTGAGGTTGGCAGCAGGGACCTGGCCACCCAAGAGACACAGCCCCCGCCTGAGCCAGGCCAGTGGGGGATGTGCGGGGTAGGGGGTGGGGGGAGTGCAGCCGCACGAAGGGCCCTGACAATGAGGTGATTATGTCTTGAGCTTTACTTTGAAAACCTTAATGGATTTTTTCCACTCCATAAAGCCGCCCTGCGGTCTAGGAATGATAATCGAGATCCGGGAACAGGACTAATGCCGCGGAGAAGCCAGCATCCGCTCCCCACCCCCAGCCTCCTGGCCGGGCCGCCAGCGTGGCGAGGGAGCTCGGTGCAGCTGAGGTCTGAGCCGAGGTCCATCCCGCCCCTCCAAGCGGGTGACAGTAACCCTAGCTGGTGTCCCTACGCGCCGGCACTCTGCCCAGGCTCGGCCCACAGGACACACTCAGTCCTCACAGCAGCCTCGCAGCATGGGGGCTGCCGTTATCCCATTCTCAGGTGGAGAAACTGAGGCACAGGTGCCTGTGGGCTCATCCACTGTACCCAACCACCTCTCACCTCTCAGGCGGTGGGCACGCCCTGACCCAGGAGCGCCCCCTGCATCCAGCACCGGGGCTTGTACGCGTCTGACAACAGGGTGCTCACCACCATTCTTCACAGAGATCCGGATGCTCTGACCACCCACCACATGGGTCAGGCCGTCACATCCGACAGTGGCCTCTCCCCCTCTCTGTCTCTGCCCTGCTCCCACACCAGGGTCACTCCCTGCCCGGCCCAGGAGGCACAGGGGACCGAGCCGATAGTTAAGAGCCACACGTTCCCTGTAGCACCAGCCGTCCCTGTGGGCTCCTTCTCCCCCACCAGGGTCATCCTGGCCCCGCGCACCTGTCGAAGGGGGGTGAGAGGAAGCGACACACTGGGGCTGCTTGGCAACTGGACTCCTCTGCCCCAGGGCCCTGCCCCTTCCTGGTCCTTGCCCTCCCCCTCCGCCCCTGCCCACACTCCTTGCCGGGACGTCACAATGACAACACCGACGGCAATAACAACAGCAGCTACACAGGTGCAGCGTCTGCAGGTGCCAGGCCTTGTGTAAGCAGCTCACACGCACAAACCCCGGGCCCTCTCCCCTCTGTACAGAACGCACCGTACTGATGCCATGTTACTGCGGAGGGCGCTAGAGCCGGAGAGGTGGAGATTCTCGCCCAAGGCCACACAGCTCCCCAGGTCGGGGCACCGGGGGAGTTGCTCTCCCTGGATCGTGACCAGGAAGCCGTAGGGCCTTTGGTCCCTGAGAGGGGCCTTCTGACACCCCCTCCTCAGTTCCCGCCGCCAGGGCAGCTGTTCACAAAAAGGGCCCAGAGGCTTCATGGAGGCCTGTGTGATGCTGGGACCCCTTTGTTTTCTGAGAATTTGCCGAGTCAACAGGCTCCTTGCCCCACTCCCCAGAATCCAGCAGTAAATGGTTCTGCGGGGACAGCAGGGCTCAGAGTCGGCTCTGCCGCCAACTCCTCTCGTGTGACTTGGGCAAGCAGCTTCCTGTCCGCAGCCCCGTCAGCTCCGTCATCCTAAGAGGGCTAAGAGCGACCATTTCCTGCACACCTGCTGTGTGCCAGGCACCAGGAGCAGCCCGTTACCGTTCTCAATCCCAAGGGTTTTTCCCAAGAGTCCAGGGAGGTGGGTGATGTTCACATTTCACAGAAGAGAAAACTGAGGCCCGCCTTGCCCAGGCACAGATCAGGGTGGAACAAGGACTGGGGTGGACCCAGCCCTCGCGTTGCTGACTCCAATTCCCACTGCCGGCCGGGGTTCTGGGGTTAAGCCCTCCCTTGTTCCCAGACCAACAGCCACTCTTTTACTCCCAGGGCTCTCTGGCTGCATTCCCCCCGGGGCCCCAGGACCCTGGGGCACACAGAAGGAAAGAAAACTGTTTGGAGCCAACATTGGGTCAGCTTTCTTCTGGTGTGATTGGAATTGGCTGGACAAATCAAGAATGCACTCAATTTGCTGAAAATAATTTTTATTTTGCATCTTTGAGCATTGGCCGAGCTTCAGCTCGACGAGTCCAGAGTTGACTCACTCACTGGCACCTACACCGGCTGCTGTGCCATTAGCCTGCACCCCCTTCCCTCCCAGGCCACCCCCGAAACAGCGTTGTTTGTAAGCAGAGAACATCTGGGCTGCGTGTGACCCGGCTGTAGGGACTGTGGAAGCCCCAGGCCTGCCGGGAGGAGGAGGAGAGCGAGATCCCCGTCCTGGAGACGCCATGCACGCCGGGCTGGGAGTCCCTGCTTTGCCAGGACACAGACCCCCGCGCGGCCCCCTGCTCACTCCTGAGTCTCTTCTCTGGCCCAGGCCAGTCTCTGTTCCTGGAAGCACAGGTTAAAGGGTTGGATCTATGTTTGAATCATGGCCCTATGTGGCTTTGGGCAAGATCTTTCATTTCTCTGAGCCTCAGTTTCCTTATCTGTAAATGGGGTAGCAACATGCGCTTTGCAGAGCTGAACAGAGAGCGTTTGCAAAGTGTTCAGTCTGGTGCCGGCGAACAGTGGGTGCCCTTTTCATCCTGTCCTCACCTGTCCCCACGCCTGCCACTTTCCGAGCCTGTTTTCTTCAGGAAGTCACACTGACGCCCTCCTCCTTTGCTTACCAAGCTCAAGCGAGTGTCGGTGTTTGACTTGACTGTGAGTCTTGAATCCAGGACTGTGAATTCTGATTTTATTCTTCTTTTTTGAGATTGTTTTGAATATTATAGATCCTTTCATTTCCATGTAAATATTAGGATCAGCTTATCAATTTTCACACACACACACACACACAGACAAACCTGCTGGGACTAGATTGGGGTGGCATTAAATGTACAGATCAATTTGGGTAGAATTAAAATCTTTACAGTACTGAGTCTTCTCATCCACGAACATGGCATAGCTTTCCATTTTTTAAAAGATCTTATTTGATTTCTCTCAGTCACGTTCTGACTTTTCCGTGTAAATGTCGTACATCTTTCATTAGATTTCTTCTTGGGTGCTTTGTGTTTTTGATGTTATTGCAAATAATTTCTTAAAATCTCGTTTCCTAATTACTTGTGATTGGTATATAGAAATACAATTGATTTGGGCATATTGACCTTGTATCCAGCAACTTTGGTAAATTTATTAGTTCTAGTAGATTATCTGTAAATTCTTTTGGATTATCTGTCAGAAGCAATCGTGGCATCTATACATGCTGACAGTTTTATTTCTTTTTTCCCAGTCCTTATACTTTTTCTTTTTGTCCTATTGGATTGGCTAAAACCTTAATGTTGAACAGTTGTCGGGGTCGTGGGTCCCCTGGCTTGTTCCTGACCTCCGGGCTGAAGCTTTCAATCTTTCATCAAGTGTGATATTTGCTGAAGGTTTTGTAGATAACTTTCATCAGATTAAAGAAGTTTCCTCTATTCCTAGATTGCTAAACATTTTTCAAGAATCATGAATGGGTGTTGAATTTTATCAAATGTTACTTCTACATTGACTGAGATAAATATACAATTACGTGTTATATTCTTCTAATATGGTGAAATTCACTGATTGACTGTCAAATGTCAAGTCAATCTCGCATTCCTGGAGTAAACCCAACTTGATCATGACGTATTGTGCCTTGTATATATAGCCAGATTCTATTCTGCTAATATTTTAAGATTTTTGCATCTGAAATTTTGGGCCTTTAATTTTTTTCTTTTGTATTAGTTATTGCTACATAACAACTTGCACCAAATATACTGGCTGAAAACAATAATCTCATCTCTAATGGATTCTGTGGACAGGGATTCAGAGGGTGCATAGCTGGCACAGGTTGTCTCTGCTCCACAGCGTCAGGCGCCTCAGCTGAAGATGGAAGGCTGGGGACAGGAATCCACGCAGTCTCAGTCACTTACACGCCTGGTGGTTGATGCTGACTGTTGACTGGGGCCCCGGCTTGTTGGAATCACAACATGGTTGCTGGATTCCAAGAGCAAATATCCGGAGAGGGAGAGAAGGAGAAGGAGAAGGAGAGAGAGAGAGTAAGCGAGAGAGACATTGGCTACATTCTTTTACCCTCCATAGACCTAGCCTGGGGAATCACATAACATCGCGCCTGCAGCTCTCCATTCGTCCAGAATTGACCAGACTCCTCCCAGATTCAGAGAGAGTGAGAGGAGTGTCAGTCCCATTGAGAGAGAAGCATGTGGGATGGGGCAAACACCCGGGTGTGTCTGCCTTTGGAAAGCACTTTCTGCCCCCTTTCTGGTAATGTCCTTACCAGTTTTAAGTATGAAGGCTCTGCTCTGCCTCTAAAACAGGTAGGAAAATATTCCTACTTTTTTATTCTGTGCATAATTTGTATATGATCGGTATTATTTTTCCTTAAATATTTGGAAGCATCCATCACTGAGGCCATCTGGGCCTGGATATTTCCATGTAGGAAGGTTTTAAATTACAGATCAAACTCTTTAATATATATAGGACTATTCAAACTTTTTCTTTCTTCTTGATCAGTTTTGTTTTTCTGGGAGTTTGTCCATTTCAACTGAAATTTTAAATTTAGTGTCGTAAAGAGGTATTCATTATATCCTTTTTGAATGTTGATGAGGTCTATAGAGACGGCCCCTTTTTATTCTCGACATGGCTTTCTGTTTTCTTCATCAGTCATGCTAGGGATTTATCAATCTTATGCATTTGAAAAATAAACTTAACACTGTGAGATTTTCACTATTATATATTTATTTTCTATTTCATTATTTTAAATATTTGTCTCTTTTCTTTTTCTCTTTCTAATTTCTTTGAGTTTACTTGTTTTTGTTTGTTTGTGTCTTGAGATGTATATTTAGGTAATTTCTTTTCAGCCTTTTTTTCCCCTAAAGTATAAGTTTGAGACTATAAATTTTCCTATAGGTACTCCTTTAGCTGCATCCCATATTTTGATGATTCATTTTTATTATTGTTCATTTCAAAATGTTTTCTAATTTTTTGTGTGATTTCTTGTCCAACTCATTGATTATTTAAAAGTGTATTTATTAATTTGCAAATGATGGGAATATTCTGGTTGCCTTTTTGTGATTGATTTCTAGTTTAATTCCACTGTGATTGAAGAACACATGATTTTTTTTCCCCATCCCAATCTCAACCCTCCTGGCAATCATAAATAATCATTTCCTTGGCTACTTTATCATTTTATCACCCAAATGTGCATCCCTAAACATTATAGTTTAATTTTGATCATTTAAAAAATTTTAAGGCTTTTTTTTTAGTTTACAGATTTCCTCTCCATCCCTTTCATTTGAACATAGGACTTTAATTATCTGAAATTTGTTGAGACTTGCTTTAGGGTCCTGCGTGTGATCTATTGTGGTAAATGTTCTGGGTGCACTTAGTAAGAATGTGAACTCTGCTGTTTATTTGTATGATGTTCTGTGTATGTCAGATGGGTCAGGTCTATTTCTCAGGCATGCTTTCTCTCTGACTTACCTTTATTCCGAGGGTGTAACCACCCTCAGGGGTCCAACAGAGACTGTGGTGTCTCCCCTCCTCGGTGGTCCCTGAACTGCAATATTTTTTGTCACGACCATAAATCTGTTGATAGTTCTGCTTAGATCTTCAGCCCTTTAGCAGCCACTTTCTGTGAGGCTCATTCTGCTTAGGAATCAGCAAGTTTCTCAAAGGGAAGATGGAGAGAGTGTGGGCTCACTTTCTGTGCTTTTCTTCCAGAAGTTAGATCCTCAAGTCCTGGATGCCCTGACAGGCCTGAACTCCAGGTTTCATATCCCAGCCCCGTGAGATTCCACGGGCTCTGAGGAGCTGCCACTTTAAGCTTGGTTTTTCTGCGGGTTCCTCAGCCTCTTGGAACAGCTGCCGACACATTGGCAGGTGTCTCTGAGGAAGAGCAGGGGGACCATCAGCCTCACCCTCACGAGCTTCCCTCCTCTCTGGGCTCTCTGCCCCTTCAGTCCTGGGGCTGCCTCTGCAGCTCTCTCCTGCCATTACACAGGCGTTTCCTGCATTTTAGCTCACTTTTCTCCTTGCTGGGAGATCGGGAAGGAGGACAGGCAATGGGGGGCCTCAATTCTGCTGGTGGCAGCGGAGATGGCAGAAATAGATGGATGGAGAGAGACATGGTCACGGTTATCAGAGGGAAGAGGAGGAGTCGATAACGAATGCAGACTGTTTGTCCTCTGAGACGCCGGGCACACACCCACCAACACCAGGCTCCCCGCTGGGCTCCCTCAGGCCTCCCCCATGGGCGCCCAAACCTCTTCCCTGTGCAGCCCCCATTATAGCGTTGACCACTCTGTGGGTATCGTGTGTCCTTGCCCACCTCCCCCGCCAGCTGGGAGCTCCCCAAAGGTGGGGGCTTTGTCTGCTCATCCCTGTGTCCCAGCGCTGCCCAGCCCTGAGATGGTCGCAGATCACTGAGGGAATGAATTAACTAAAGAAATGTGAATTTGTCTCATAATGAGCTGTGGTGAGATGGGTGTCTCCTGGGTGCTCAGGCAGCTGGGCCCTACGGCTCTGCGCCCAGCGGGCTTTCGTGGGCGGTGAGGCTGGTTTCCACGGGAGCTGCTCCCCAGGCCCCAGCCCCTCTGCTCCCCCGGCAGCTGGCACGCCCAGCTGGGTCACTGGACGAGCTCAAGGCTATCCCTAAGGCCATCCCCCGGGCTCCTGGCTGCCCCAGCCCTTACCTACGCCTGGCCTGGCCACATTCTCACCCCCTCTCCCCTCTCTTAGGTCAGAGGGGGCGTGTGCCAGGGGCAGGCCCCTCCCTGGCGGTGGGGGGCTGCGAGGAGCGGCGTTTAGAGCAGCCTGGAGGAGCTCAAGGTAAACGCTGCTGGTTATGACTCGGCCTGTCCCTCGGCGCAGGGTTTAGACCAAAACTGACCACAAGGACAACCTCTCGCTACCTGGAGCACCCTGCCACCTACTCCCTTGCCCATGCCCTCCCGGGTGCCCACTGCCTCTGGGGGGGGGGGTGGGCCCTACATCCGCTGACTAGCATCCTTACGAGAAGGCTGTGTGAAGAGAGACAGACAGGGAAGAAGGCAGAGACTGGAGTGATGCAGCCATCTTAACTGATTATAGCTGCAAAGATCCTATTTTCAGGTAAGATCACATTCTGAGGTTCCGGGTGGATGTGAATTCGGGGGCACCCTATTCAACCAAGTTCCGGAGCTTAGCGAGGATTTGTGATGGAGCCAAAGGAGCCATAACATCCTCACAGGGCCCTGCAGGGCGCCCTAGCCCACTGCTGCCCGAGAACCTGAGCTGTGTCCCTGACTCGGTTCTTCCCCAAGGCCACCCCGCGGGGCCCTGTGCATGCCATGTCCTCACTCGGGCCATCTGCAGCCAGTTCCTGGTCACGGAGCTACTGCAAATTGCTTCCCATCACTCGAGGCATCAACAGGTCATAAAGGCAGCCCAAAGAGAAGCCTGATGGGGCCCGGGCTGCCAGGAGACCAGAGCTGGTGGCCAGAGAGAGTCCCCAGTGTGCAACCCTAAAGCCCTCAGGCCTGGCGACATCACCCCAGATAAGGGCCCCTATTACCCTTGGTAAGGACCAAATATCTCAGTGTGGCCAGTAAGGCCCTGTGGGCTCTGGCCCAGCCCTTGACCAGCACCCCTCCCTCTCTCGGCTTGGCTTCCCCGAAAGTCCTTCATTGCCTCAAACACGTCCTGAGGTCCTGCCTCAAAGCCTTTGCACAAGCTGTTCCCCAGCCTGAGAATGCTGTTCCCCATCCTCTCCATGTGGCTCGTTGATTCCTCCCCACCCTTGGGCTCTCAGCGCGAATGTCCTTTGCTCAGGCCAGGCTCCTTACTCTTCAGTTTGCAATTGCACGTTATTGGTGGTGGCCATTTGGTGTCTCCTCCAAGGGACTATAAGCTCCTCAAAGACCTGGTTCATCACCGTATCCCTCTGACTAGCACTGCACCTGCCACATAACTGGTGCCCCACGAACGTTTGTTGAAGGACTACGTGAGGGGTCCCTGGCCTTAGCAGACTGGGATCTGGGCTCCAACCTGCCCCTGCCCCCTACTTCCTATGTGACCTCAGGCAAATCGCTTTTTTCTGGGTCTCAGTTTCTCCTACTGGCAGAATGGGGTTATTGATGCTGGCCTGTCCGCCTTCCTGGAGAGATGGTGTGAGCCTCAAAATCGTCTAATTTTACTCATTCATTTATGCAATAATTACGGAGCACCTATGATGTGCCAGGCACTCTTCCAGGCAGTGGGGACACAACAGTGGGACAAAATAGAAAACGCTCCTGTCCCTGTGAAGTTAACAACCTGGGGGGGTAGGGGCGGGGGAGGCAATAAAGAACCAAACAACCGGTGGTGGTAAGAGCCGTGAGAACCAGGGCGGCAGAGGGGGCTGCATCGGGCAGAGCGGGCGGGGAGGCCTCTCAGTGAAGGTGCCACATGCTGCACACCTGCAGGGGGCGCTCTTTCTTGCCTGCCAGTGTGTCCGTGTGCATGACTGCCTTCAGAAAGAAGACCAAAAAGCTAACTGTGGGGCACTCCAGGCAGAGGGAACAGCGAGGGCAAAGGCCGGGAGGCAGAGGCCCGGGGGCAGGCAGATGGCCGCGGGCACAGCACACTGGGCTGCACGCCGGCGCTGGCCGAGGCTGGGAGAGGCTTGAATGCTCTGCTGGCTGCTGCCCCCGCCGGAGGTGAGCAGCCCAACTTCGCCCGGTGTTGCTTGCAGGCAGGTCTGTGCAAGCGGCCCGAGGAAGACTCCGCTCTCAGCTGCCCTGGCCTCCTAGGGAGGAGGAGGAGGTGGTCCCCGTCCCCCAGCGATCCCCGCACACTCACCCGCTCCTCTTCCAGCCCCCCCATCTAGCATGCTCCGCCCAGACAGATCGAGAACAAGAAGGGCCCCAGCTGCTGCCTGGGCCTCCAGGCCCCTCCGAGGCACAGAGGAGTTAATCAGTCAGAAGCAGCTGCCAGATGTACCCACGGCTGAAAAGGCTCAGCCCCAGACCCGCTGTGCGGACAGCCCAGCTCCCCGCCTTGGGCAGATGCGGGCCTCAGAAACTCAGATGGCCCACCCCGTGCCACTCCTGAGAGGCCCCCGCCGGTGCCCAGTTATCTCCCTGCAATCAGCCGGAGAAACAATTCAGCTCAGGGTCTTACTGACGACTTTCTATCTGGAGCCAGCTCGATGCAGACCCTGCCCTGGCTCTTGGTCCCTGCTGCTGATCACTCCCTGGGAGGGGCTGCAGGGAAGGAGAGCTGGGGGCTGTCTGTGGGGCCAGGGGTCCAGCAGAGAGAGGGTCTGTCCCTCCACCAGTGTGGGGAGGGGTGGCATCCATTCTGGTATGTGTAATGCTGGGAAAGGCTCACTGGATGTACAGTCTGAGATGCTGGATTGGTTGAAGTCCCAGCCCTGACTTGTACCAGCTAGGACTTCAAACATCCACCTCCTCTTTCTGAGCCTTGATTTTCTCATCAGTAAAATGGGCTCCCACTTGCCTCACTGCGTTGCCATGAGAGTCAGATGAGATCTAATGACTTCATCTGGCGAAGAGGCCCTGACCTTCTCACCCACTCAGGAAACTGTAACTACAGGGGTGGGGTGGGTCTGTCTGTAACAGCGTCTGGTGGTGTTTCTCAGTTTAGGACTTTATGAAGAAGGTGAAAGTGTGTTGAAGATCCTTGCTCTAGAATAAGAATTACGTGTATGGTTTATTAGACCATTAACTGAAATATCTGTATAAATATATATTGTATCCTATCAGATGTCATGCACAGATACATACAATAAGATACAAGAATAAATCGTGGGGCTCTGTGTCCCCTCCCCACTGAGGCATTGGGGAAACCTCAGCTAAGAGAATTACCTCTGGGTCAAAACTCCACACCGTTCTCTGCCAGAGCAGTTCCCTGCTGGACTCGCTGCTTCCTCCACCAGGATCCTGACTTTCCGTTGCAGAGACATTCAGGCTCTCGGTCAGCCTTAGTTGTTCATGAGGATTCACCAGCCACATCTCTAAGACTCGCCTAACGGAGTTTCCAAAACGCTGCCACCTGACCCAAGTCATCAGGGACGACCTGGGCTCCCTGCATCTGGGCAACGTTGCTGCCCTTTGAGGGCTGTGCTGGGCACTGAGCGGATTTTAACAACTGAATCTTTTGGTGTAAAGAGTAATTTCCAGGCCAGGCTGCACCAATGCACAGAAGTCCTGAGCACTTGTGCCCAGTACCGACTCCTCAAATCAAATATTAATGACTGTAGCAGTTAGCTTCTGCTGTGTAACAGACCATCTCAAATCTTTGTGGCTTAAAAGAATGACTATTTAGCTCGTGATTCTGTGGGTTGCCTGAGAAGTTCTGGGTCTGGGTCAGCTCGACCCATTTCTGCTGGGCTCTCTCACACATCTGTGGTCAGCTGGCAGGTTGGTGGGCGATAGAATGATCTAGGATGGCCTCACTCATGTGTCTGGTGGTCGGCAGGCTGCTGGTTGGGGCACCCTGGTCCCCTCGGCGTGGCCTCTCCAGCAGGCTGGCTGGGGCTCCTTCACTCGGTGCCCTCAACACCCACCTGCAGCACGAGGGCAGACCCCGAGGCACGCGTGCTGTCCAGGCCTCTGCTTGCGTCACGCTCCCTGATGTCCCCTTGGCCGAAGTAAACCCCACGGCCAAGTCCAGAGTCGGTGAGGGAGGGACCACACAAACCAAAGGAAGAGCGAGGGGAAGAATACGAGGCCATTTCTGCAAGCTAAGATCACTGTTATTTCTACAGTGAAGATAGGACTCATTATGGCGGAGGGAAGGGGGCAGGGAGCAGTCCTCACAAGCTCCGTGGGCGTCCTGTCTTGGTCAGTTGGTGGTGTTGGGGGAAGGGACGTGCCAGCCAAGGCGCCATTAAAGCCCAGCTAATATCACTAAGTGAAAGAAGGCAATCTGAAAAGACTACATGCTGTATGATTCCAACTCTATGACATTCTGGAAAAGGCAAAACTGTGGAGACAGAAAAAAGATCAGTGGTTGCCAGGGGCTGGGGGGAGGGAGGGATGAACAGGTGGACACAGAGGATTTTTAGGACAGTGAAACGACTCTGTGTGATCCTATAATGGTGGATACATGTCAATGTACATTTGTTCAGACCCACAGAATATACAACATCAAGAGTGACCTTGATGTCAACTGTGGATCCCGGGTGACAATGACGTGTCAATACAGGCTCATCAATTGTAGCAAAGGTCCCACTCTGGTACAGGATGTTGATAATGGGGGGGCTGTGCCTGTGTGGGGGCAGAGGGTATACAGGAAATCTCTGTACCTTCTGCTCAATACAGCTGTGAACCTAAAAGACTCTAAAAAGTAGAATCTATTTTACAGAAAAACCCAGCCAGCTCCACCCTGAGATGGTGTCCTGTGAGAGGAGATGAGGCCGTGCTGGGCAGTGGGCAGTGCAGGTGGGCAGAGGGGGGAGGGAGAAATAGGAAGGAGCTGGGGGCAGGGTCTCAGAATGCCGGAGACCTGAGAGGCCTCGTGTGACCTCTGGACCCTTCTCACTGGGGAAACCGAGTCACAGGTGCACGTGATGGGAGCAGCTGTGGCCCCACCAGGGCAGCCGAGGGGAGGGTGGGCTCTGCCGTCCGTCTGGCTGCCCCTCACTGCCCGTGACCTGGGGGGGGGCCCTTGACCTCTCAGGCTGAGCCTCCTGTCTGTAGGGTGGGTCCGTTCACTGTCCCATCCAGGGTTGTGGGAAGGATTTAAGGAGATAATGTGTGTACAACGCTTAAAACCCTGTCTGGCGCAGGCGGGTGTACTGACACATTCTAGCTGCTGTTGTCGCTCGAACCCAGGCCTCCGCCTCCCAGGCCTGTGTTTGTCCTTGGCCTGTGACAGCTCCCCGCAGCGTGAGTCTTCAAGGCATGGGGAGCTTTGCTCTTTGAAAATCTCTCTCCCATCGGCCTCTCTGGGGCCTCTGAAGTGTCACTGCCGAGGTCTCATGTTTCTTCGTCTGTAAATGATGACCCCACCGACTGACCCATGTGAGGCTTGCAAAATGTGGCGGGGTTCGCAGACAGTGCCCATTAGAGGCTGGCATTGTTGTGACGGAGATGGAGGTCACCTACACTGGGGCCAGTTCCGGCTCTGCTGTTTTACCTTGGGGAGTCCCTTAGCCTCTCTGTGCCTCAGTGGCTCCATCTGGAAAATGGGCTTGAGGACAGGCTCCACTCCAAGGGCCCTGTGAGGATGAGCAAGCAGCACGAGGAGGACCACGCACATCTCGGATGCTGGAAGGAGTCAGCTTTATTGTTTGGTTATCATCACTGCTCTTCACAAAGCACCCGTTCGTTCATCCCCTTGTCAGTTTGGTGTGGGTCCTGTGAGTCGCAGGGTCACAAGCTGATTTGGACCAGCTTCTGACTGTAAAGAGCCCCCAGGCCACTGTGCCCTGACTGAGACTCAGGGAGCCTGGGGCTGGGAGGCGACCTGGTCAAGGGCCTGCCCCTTCCCCTGGGCATCAGGTCTCCTGGGGCCACGGGGTCTTAGAAGCCCAGAGCAGCTCCCTGTGTGACCCTGTGCAGGTATCTCCTCCTCTCGAGGCCTCCGTTTCTCATCTGAGGAACAGGCGGGAATAACGCATCCATCCCTTTGTCTGACAGGCCAGCACGTTGTGCCAAGGGATGGGGACACGGCAGGAGTCAGGTGCAGGGGTGCTGGGAGCTTAGCCGGGCACGAGACTCTCGAGCTGGATCCTGAGACATGAGAGGAAGACCCCAGGGTCCCTCCTGCAGATCAATGATCCACTGGGAAGGCTGAGTCTACACCTGCCGGGAGCCGTGTAGACACCCGCCCACTGAGGCCTGGGGAGGGCACCCCGGTGGCCGTCTGCATGAGCAAAGGCTGAGGCAGGAGCATTTCTCTCCGGCTTTACTTAATTTCCACCGAGATCCTCCTCTTTAGATCCACCCGGGCCCAACTGCTGAATTTCTTAAAAGGCTCAGAATGTGAGGGAGCGCGAATTCCAAAAGTACCCTTGGGCGGCTCCGCCAAGGCTGCCCCTCTCCGCAGAGAACAGGCGAAGGCGGCCAGGGCAGTGTGCGTGAGTCTGTGTGTGCATGCGTGCCCTGACGTGAGTGTGTACGTGTGTGTGTGCGTTCCAGTCATCGCTGGTGCATTGAACATGCTAAGGAACAAACGTGCAGATTGAACACCGAAGCCCGCCTTCTCCAGCACCAGCTACAGCCCAGGAAGACGTCTTTATCTAGAAACAGTCTGAGGGCCGGCCCGGTGGCGTAGCAGTAAGGTGCGCGCGCTCCCCTTCGGTGGCCCAGGGTTCGCAGGTTCCGATCCCGGGCGCGCACTGACACACCGCTTGTCAGGCCATGCTGTGGCGGCATCCCATATAAAGAAGAGGAAGATGGGCACGGATGTTAGCCCAGGGCCAGTCTTCCTCAGCAAAAAGAGGAGGATTGGCATGGATGTTAGCTCAGGGCTGATCTCCCTCACAAAAAAAAAGACACAGTCTGAAGCTTTCTGAAGACAAGAGAGCCCAGACTCAGGGAGAAAGACTCAGGTTACAACCAGTAGCTTTGGGGAACTCAGGGCCCTGGGAAGGGAGGGGGAAGCGAGTGCTCCCATGCCAGGGGGGGAGCAGGGTGGTAGCCAACGGTCGCTGACATCCGGAGGAATGTTTGTAACAAGGGCACGGTTCTGGATCTCCCGCTGGAGGGCTGGGTCTCGGGTGACTGCAGCTTTCGCCCTGGGTCAGCCCCCGAGCCCACATGCCCCTGCACAGCCTCAGCCTCACCCCGAAGGGAACGCTGTCCCCTTCCCGGAGGTCTGGGTGGGAGGTCTGGGTGGGCAGTTCCCTACTCCCCACGTCCTGTCACCTGGCTGATCGCTCTTCACGCCTGGGGGAACATTCTTTTTCTAGAAAGCCCCACCATGGACTCAGTGTGGGTAGGGGGCTTGGGGGTGGCACCAGCTTCCTTCTCTCTCGATTCTGACACCGTGCTCCCACCTGGCAGACTCATTCGTCCCACCCTTGCGTGAACACCGAGAGTATTTCCCGTAGTTTTTCCAACAATTTTGGGTAATACAAAGTCCGGGAGAGTCTAATATTAAAACTTCAGAGTCTCGAGGAATTTAAAGCTCCCGCCTGCCCCAGCTCAGCTCAGCGTGGTTCAGGGGCCAGGGGAAGGGTCAGTTTCTCCTCTGTGCCCCCTCCTCCCCCATTGCTGGGTGTGGGTCTTGTTCCTCGGGGCTGGGCTGGGCTGGGCTCAGGGCAGGGCGGTGAGGAGGGGCAGGGGGATCTCCTGGATGGTGCAGTCTTTGGAGACCCTCCCCATGGGCCCCTCGGCCGGCGGTGCCCTGGGCAATGCCCCGTCCTCTGCCCAAGCTTCCAGGATCCACCCTTTCTTCAGGGTCTAATTTGGCCACAAGAATGAGCCCCTTTGTCCCTCAGAGCCTAGCACAGCCCTGCCTCTTGGCTCCACTCCAGTAGCCTCTTGTCCCAGATCTATATCCCCGAGAGGTCCCCATGGGACACTTGTGAAACTCTTGGGGAGGTTTGCTTGGTACCCCCACCCATCATCCTCCAGCAGCTATGAGCACATATCACACCTTTGTGCAAATTACAGCCAGGCCTCTTCCTCCAGGCTGACCTCCTGGCTCTACTCGCTTCGAGGCACAGCTGGAGTCCAACCCCATTCGCACCCCCAGTCATGGTGGCGGCTGCCTTTGGGGCCTGGGCTCGCCAGGCTGGCTGGGCTGTGCATGCCCTCCGATGCCTCCACCCTGGGATCCCTCGTCACACTGTGCTCTCCCCCATCTCAGCATTTACCACCTGGCCTGGAGACCGCTGTTCCCGAAAGGTCTCGAAGGCAGACGCTGCCTCCCCGACAGGGCCTGGCGCACAGTGGGGACCCATAAACACCAGCTGAGTGGGTGAGCTGGTGAGGAACCAAAGCTCCCTGTGAAATGGGGCTGGGCCATCCTGGGCCAGGAAGCTGTGACCGTGGGGGGGCCTGGGGAGGCGGCTGGTGCGTCTCCAGGGATTGGTTCCCCGTGGGAAGTACCCCCTCCTGCTCCTGCTGCCTTGGGAGGCCTCACATGGCCCTCTTCCCCACGCCTGAGGCCCAAGGCCCCAATTCCTCCTTACTTCGGCCAGCGCCAGGCCCCCAGCAGGAGGGGAGTGTGGGTGGTCCCACCACTCGGTCCTGAGCAAGGGCAGGACGTGGTGAGCAGCTGTGGGTGGGTGGGTGGGGACGGCCAGGGCTGGGGCAGGGCCCCGCAGGAGCAGGGCCATGTGGATGATGGGCGGGTGGGCAGCATCGAGGGCGGCCGAGGCATCCCCCCTCCTCTGGGCCTCAGTCTGCCGTCTGTGAAGTGGGAGCCGTGAACCAGGCCCGTCTAACCCAGGCGCCTTCCAGGTCAGGGGGCCCCGGCGTCCTCACACGCCCCGTCCCTCCTGCGATGCACGGCGCCGCGGTCCCTTGGCCAGCCCGGAGCAGGCGCTGGCGCGAGCGCTGACTCAGCGTCAGCTGGGGAGCCGGGGCGGGATTGCGGAAGGCCCTGGAAGAATGCTGGGTGCTGTCCAGGCGCCGCTGCCAACCCCGCTCCGCAGGGAGCCCTGGTTACCCGCTAGGCCGGCGTCCCCGATGCAGCAGGCCGGCCCTCCCGGGGGGACCTCGTGTCCTGGGTGCAGGCCTTCTCAGAGTGCTCGGGGCCCGCTGACACGCGGGTGGCCCACCGAGGCTCCAGGAGGCGGCACGGGCACAGAGGGACGGAAGGGCCAGGGCCAGTTGCCACGCCCGGAGGCTGCGTGTCCTGCTGGTCAGTCATCAGCCGCTCACGGAAGGACGCCCGCTCTGAGCCAGGCTTGGGGGCGGAGATGGCCCCACACGCCCTCCCCACCCTCCCTGCCCCCGCGGGGCCCAAAGTCCGCACAACTAGAAGCCCAGCGTCCAGTACTGACCGGTGCAGGCTGACCCACCCCCTGCATCTCCTGCGGCTGCCCAGGAGCCTCACGGTGGGGAGGGAACCCCTCTTGCAGCTGAGGAAACAAGCCCGGCCAGGCGAAGGGCCCACCCCGGAGCCCACAGCTGCTCACTCAGTGCTGAGAGGCAGGGTAGCACAGTGGTCACACGCTCCAGCTTGGTGCTGAAGGGCCACAGGTGGATCCTGGTGTCCCCATTCTCCAGACCTTGGGCAAGTTGCTCAGCCTCTCTGGGCCTCGGTCTCTTTATCTGTGAAATGGGCCTGATCACAGCATTTGCCGCCAGTACGGGGCATGAGGGGGACACGTGTTAGGATAGACAAGGGGCAGCGTGGGGTGGGCACACGGTTCACTGTCACGGTCACCTTCTGTACGGAGCAGTGCTGGGTGCTGGGAGGGACCGTGAGAGGGACACAGTGCCCACCTTCAAGATGCCCAGGACATAAACCACGGTCACCCCTGAGCCAAGGCTGGTGGGTGCCCAGGGAGGGGCCTCCACAGGAGGGGACCTTGAACCAGGCCTCGGCCCGTGATCGGACGACTAAGCGCGTCCTTTTTGTCTCTATTGTGAGTGGAAAAGGGCATTGAAGGAGAGCGGGAGAAAGAACTCCTCTGCAAGCGCCCCGACCCGGACAGGATGCCTCCCCCTCCCGTCACCGTCACCGGCTGGCTTCACGTCCCGCGCTCCATCCTCCCCGGCTTCCCCCAGCTCTGCTCCTCCCTGGCCGTGTGGCCCCGGGCATGCTCTTGGCCTCGTAACACGGGGACAAAGATATCTGCCTTACTTAGGATGAAAAAAGAAACAAACAAGATAACCCGTGAGGAGCGTTGATCGGAGCCTGGCCTCGGAGAGCCAGTCAACAGGCACCACGTCCCTCTGCAATTCCCAGGGGACCGGGTTTAAGCTACTCTAGACTCTACTGAACGCACCCGCACGGCTCACTTAACTGTTCGTTTCTCCAAATGATTTGCGACCTTGATAACGCCCAGCAAATCCTTGTGCCCAGAGCTTCCTCGAGAACAGTTCCCGGAGGCGGACGCCAGGGCCTGGTTGCCACACACCCCGGCTTTGCCCGTCAGGGACGGTACACCTCCTTGGAGAAAAGCGTTTGGGATCTTCTGGGCTGAGAACCGTTTTGGACGAGCTCAGCTTGGCCCTGAGGGGCTCCGGGGAGGCAGGAGGCTCCGCTTCCTCCACGCTCCCCAGATGTCATCGAGGGTCCCGGGGCTGGTGCATCACTGGGTGGATTCGAGCCCAAGAGGGCGTGATCATCGTTTCGCTCTTCTAACGCCAATACTACTTGTGTTCGTTTGCTCGGCTGTGACAAAGTCCCACAGACTCGGCGGCTTAACATGACAGAAATTGATTATCTCACAGTCCTGGGGGCTGGACGTCCAAGGTCAAGGTGTCGGCAGGGATGGTTCCTTGGGAGCCTCTCTGCTTGGCGTAGATGGCTGTCTTCTCTGCGTGTCCTCATGTGGTCATCCCTCTGGCTGTGTCTGTGTCCTAATCTCTTCTTATAAGAACATAAGTCATGTTGGATTAAGGCTCACCTAATGACCTCATTTTAATGTAATTATCTCTTTAAAGACTGTCTCCAAATACAGTCACATTCGGAGGGTTAGGACTTCAACGTATGGTGGTGGGGCACACAGTTCAGCCCATGACACTGGTGATTCATCATCATTCCAGAATTTATGGAGCACTAGTCACGCTGAGCTCCAGGATCACTACCCCAGTAACCCCGTAAAACAACCCCCCCAACACCAAGAGCTCTGCCTCCTACAGGGAAACCGAGGCTGGGAGAGACCGTGACTTGCCACGTTCCACAGTCAGCCAGGGGCTGAGGCAGGACTCGGACCAGGCCTGGCTCACTCCAGAGCCCCTCGGCTTTCCACGTGCCACACGGCTTCCTAAAATGGTTGGGGAAAGTTCTGGACGCCCCAGAAGGCGCCTTCGGGGCTTCGGCTCTGTCAGAAGAAGGCAGCTTGCCCTGCAGCTGAGCACCGAGGACGCAGCCGAGAGCCAGGCCGCGTGCCCCCTGGTTCTGGCCCTGCCGACCTCTGTGCGATGGCCGTGTGGAGCCACGTCCGCTCACGGGGCCCGAGCTGATTCCGAAGCCCTCAGGTGTCCCAGAACTGAGTCACAGCGGAGATGGTGGGATTCCCCGGGGGGTCAGTCTGGCCCCCACGTGCTCCTGCCTCCTCCACTTGTGGGGCGACCCCAGCCTGTCGCCACACCACCAGAGACACTCAGCGAGGACACATCCCCACGGAATGAAGAGCCGCTGGCCCCAGCCCTGAATTCCTCACCGCTTGTGGTCCCCAGCTGGCTGCCAGCTGTAAACAGCCTAACGAGACAGCCCACAGGGCAGCGAGCTGCAGGGGTAAAGGACATTTGTCTTTGTCTCAGGGGGGTTTTCTTCCCAAATTACATTTGATTGGTGGGCCCACTGTGCGAAACCCCAGCTAGAGGGCGGGGGATCAGGAAGAGGATTCATAATTATTGAGCCCTTTTATGTGCGGTCCCTGCTCCTGCGTGGTACTCAGCACCAGAGGCTCCACTTAACAGACGGAGAAACTGAGTCTGAGGTCAAATCACGGCCCAAGGAGCCTCAGCGGAGTCTTTTCAAAACAGGAAAAGCTTTTAGGGGTATCAGCACCAGCCTGCCCCAGGCCCTTTGCACATACTCCCTTGCAGCTTTGCACAGATGAGGGTCTCTCCCCTCCAGCCAGCTTTGCAGAGCCCATGGTGTGGGGGTGGAGGTACCTAATTCTTCACCATCATCATCAACATTGTCTTTGCTGATGTGATGAGCCAGGCTCAGGCCCACGTAGCCCACATGACCCTCCCCGGGGAGTAGGTGCTCTGATCACCTCTGTTCAGGATGAGGAGGCTGAGCTGGGCGAGGCCCGAGGTTGCCCCACCAGGAGGTGGCTGAGCTGGCATTCAGTTCTGCAGCTCTGAGAGTGCTCAGCATCAACCACGCCCTGGTCCCCGGGGAGCAGGTGGGTGTCCCAGGCAGCCTGAGTCCCGCACGCTAGGTCCAGCCCAGCAGCATGAGGCCACCCTCTCTGCCATCACTTCTCCTGGCTGACCCTTCTGGGGTTGGGCCCTTCACCACTCGATCAAAACCTGCATCGCTAGGGAGAAAGCAGGGAGCGGGCTGCCGCTGGGTTGTTGACTGACAGAATCCTTCCCAGTCCCTCATGCGCCCACCTGGAAGGTGCTCTCAGTTACAGCCAAGGGCAGCCCCCATCCCGAATAGACGCTCAAGTCGCCCTCTGGATGCCGGGGGCCTGAGGAACCCACCAACACCCACCCCGAGGCCTTTGCTGCTCTCCCCCTGCCGGCCCAGTCTCAGGCTAATTTCCTCCACTTCTGCCCCTGAACTGTGGCTGGAAATCGCAGCTCTGTCGATGCACACTGGGCCCCCCCAAAGTTCCGGGTCCCGGCATCTGCTGGGTCCTCGGCACGGCCCCCAGTCTCCTTCCCCCTGGCCCTGGACACTGTCCTCCCCACCACCACATCCCGGAACACCTCGGAGCCCTGCCGAGTCCCCAGGGAGACCTGGACGGTCACACCACGGCCCTCGACCTTCTCCCAAGGCCCCCGCCACGTGACAGAGTCTCTCCTCGACCACACTTGCTTCGGGCTCCGCTGGCCTCTTCTCCTGGACTAGGTTTTGACCTTGGCCTGCCAACCCAGTCTCAGCAAAGAATCCTGCGAAGCCCATGTATCGAGGATCCACCGCCCCAGATCCTTATCCCCCACCTTCGTATCTAAGTCCTTTTAGCCAGAATCCTCTTGGGCCAGGTTGGCAAGATTCCCCTACCCTTGACATCTACTCAAGTTCCTCTGAGCAAGTTTCCCTCCCCTGACCCGCTCTCTGCTCCTGGGCCATAAGCCCACAGCGTCTGTATTCGGGCTTGAGTTCAGTCCCTCCTCTGCTGCAACAGTCTTGACCCCACAGCAGCAGTCTTGAATAAAGTCTTCCTTGCCGTTTCCAGCAAGCATCTGGTGCAATTTTTCTCTTTAACACACACCCCTTCGCCCCCACCAGCCCGGCCACGCCCCCAGAGCTGCTCACCCCTGAAATCTTACTCTGTGCCTTGGTCACAGCACGCTGGACATTCAGAGCCCTACACTCACCGCCCGGCTCCCCTCCCGGGCAGGGGCTCTCTGCTCCCTGCACTCTAGTTTGCATCTGTACAATGGGTATAGAGGAGCAAAGAGACCACGTGCACAACACGGAGGGCAGCTCACCCAGCAGAACAGGTGCTCACAGACGCGCGTTTCCTTTTCCTTCTCTGGCTCTTGTTTACAAGACGCCCGAAATCTGCCAGCTGAGAAAGATGCCACGTTGCTGAGATCGTCCGTCTTCCAATGGGCAAAACAGAATCCCAGGTGGCAACTCTCAGAGATGGCGACACCTGCCCAGCTCCACTTCCCCATTTATCGTTCTATTTCCATGCTCAAAAGGACCAGCAGGTGGGCAGCCGCAGAGGGAAAATTGAATAAAAGAACGGGGAGCGATTGGCCAGTCCAGGCTCAGCCTGGCGGGTGCCGGTCTTCAGAGAGACTGGCCTGGTGTTTTGTTTCCTCCGCAGCTGGACCAGCAGGGCAGGGAGTCGTGACATGTTTTCGGTGTTTGTCAGGAGGTTCTTTTCTTACCCTCAGGCACTCGGCTCTCGGAACTGGCCAGAATGTCGGCCACTCCACTGAGCGCCTATCAGGAGATGTGCATCCTTACCTCGGTTGGCTTCAAGAGTAGGGCCCGGGGACAGTGAGACCTGGCAAGTGTGATAACTCCGAGCTCTCTTGGGGGACAGGCCGTTGGTGGCTGTGTTTTTTGTGCAGAGACAGAGACCCAGAGAAGGCCAGGGGCCAGCCCAAGGTCACACCGCAAATGGGTGTGGGAGCTGAGAGCCCAGACGCATCGATTCCCTTCCTTTCATGCTCATTTCAAAAATCACCTGCTCCGTGAAGCCTTCCCTGCATCCACTGCCCTATCCCAGGCTGGATCAGGCAGGCTGTGGCCCCCGAAGCCCGCCGGGGTCCTGTCATCAGAGTCCTGATCACTCTGCATTGTGATCACTATGGGTGTAGCTCCCTCCTTGGGGACAGAGGTGGCGGAGCCGAACACAGAGGTGGCAACAATAAGTCTGAATGGGTGAATGCGTGAATGCATGCAACTCTTTCCCTCTCCTGCAGGCAGCCTCCTCTCCCGCACGCGCCTGTGGGCAGAGATCCACTGCCAGGCTCTTTTATCTCCACGACGGCCAGCTCAGACCTGGCAATGACAGCTAATTACAAAAATCCTATTAATAATAACAACAATAAAAATCACCACCGCACCGCTGCCACCACCGATTACAGAGCCTTACTACAGGCCAGGTGCAGCTTCCATCGTATCTTATTGAAGGCTCGTGACAGCCGTGGGAGGTGGGTATTATTATCCTAATTTTTCAAATAAGGAAGCAGAGACGCAGAGAACTGACTCCTTGTTTGACGAGCGAGGGAGGGTGTCACTCCCAGATGAGACAGTTCTAGACAGGGTGGGGCTAGATGGGGGGGCACAGGACGACGGCGGGCGGGCGTGGGGGCTGGGAGGGCAATGGTTTAGGGCCCCAGGGCTGCCGGGAAAAAGCCCCACTGCGTGAGTGGGGGGGAAGTGGGGGATCAGTGCTTAAAACAACAGAAGTGTGAGCTGTCACCGCCTGGAGGCAGGAAGATCCTTGTGTCGGCAGGGCTGCTTCCTTCTGAGGCTGAGAGGAGGGGATCTGTTCCAGGCCTGTCCCCCCACTTCTGGGGGTTTGCTGGCCGTCTTTGGCATTCACTGGCTTGTAGATGCGTCACCTCGATCTCTCCTCTGTCTTCACTTAGCCGTCTCCCTGTGCGCCTGCCTTTGTCCAAACTTCCCCTTTTTATAAGAACGTGGATCGGATCGGGTTAGGGCACGCCCCATATGGCCTCATCTTCATTAATCATATCTGCAACAATCCTATTTCCAAATAAAGTACCATATTCCAAGGTATAGGGGGTCAGGACTTCAACATACGAATTTGGAGGACATAATTCAACTCATAACAGCAAGGCAAGGGGGCTGTGGGCCAGCTGGACCGGCCCGGAATCAGTGAGGACGGGCTGAGTGCCGGGTGGGCACTGGGGATAGGCCAGCTGGAGGAGGGAACTGATGGGGACACTGGGGCACCGGCCGCATGTGAGGGAAGCGTTCCCTGGGTTCCCCGTCAGGACAGATGGTTCCACAGTCCCACTCCACTCCACTCTTCAAACCAGAAACCTGGGGTTGTCCTCGCCCATCTCTCTCGCTTAGCCCCCAGATCGGACCCCCGAACTCCTAAAGAACTCTTGAATCCATTCTCTCCTCACAAACAAGCAGGTACATATATGTTATTGCAGAAGGCAGTGAATGGCTGGGGTGTGGGGGGGGAGTTGAGAAGGCAGGTGGGGAGTGTCAGGAAGTGAGGGGTGCTTCAGAGAGGCGTCCCCTAGAAAATGACATGTCAGCCGAGGCAGGAAGGAAGGAAGAGGGCAGCCACGGGGATATCCGGGGACAGCAGAACTATCTGGGAATTGGGACCAGCCAGTGCAAAGGCCCTGAGGCAGGCATGTGCTTGACATGGCCTGGGAGCAGCAAGGAAGACAGCAGAGCTGCAGTGGAGGGAAGGGGCGGGTGGGAAGGACCAGGAAGGCATCCTCGGAGGGGAGTGGGCACCTTATGTGCCCCTGGCCCAGGACCCCATCTCTGACTCCGGCTTGTTCCCCTCAGTCTTCCCATCCGGTGGCAGGAGAAGCCTCAACATCCAAATCATAGTCCCAGTCCCCAGCTCCCGAACCGGCAAGAACAGACAGTGTGTGATTTCATTACCGAAATCACTTTATGTAACAATGTCATGAAACCCCAGGGAGGAGCCGTGAAGAAAACCCCCAGAAATAATTGAATAGAGATGACGGACTCACTATGAATAGAAACCCCATTTGCAACAATCGCGCAGGGATCACAATATTTCCAAATCTTCCTGTGGCTTCCACTTAATTGCCACGAAGTCCCACTTTCTTCCTTAAGCTTTAATCAACCAATTTAGATGTAGTGCCGTGCTCGACACAACCTTGATTTCTGATAAATGAAACAAAAATATTAAAAAAAACCCGGCTCAGTTGGGAGCAGCAGGCCCGGCTCCCTGCCCGCGTTCTGCCCGATGTTTCCGCCGGATCCTGGGGCCTTTGCTCAGCACATTTTTGCTGAGGGCCTACTGTGTGCCGGCCCCAGGGGAGGCAGCAGAAGGCAAGCAGACAGAGACCCCAGGCATCATGTTGCAGAACTTCCAGATGGGGGGGGCGGGGGGTTTGGGGGGTGGCATTTGTAGCAGTGTGACAGAGGAGCGCAGTGCAGACCGTCAGGAGGTGCTCAGGCTATCAGGCTACGGGGTAGGGGGCAAAAACTAGGATGGGGGAATCGGAATTGGGGGGCAGTGAGGCCGGCTGAGGCCCTACTGCAGAGCTGACACTTTAGAGAAGATGTGACGGGGCGGGCCCCGTAGCTGTGGGTATCCTAAGGCACGAGCCTCGCTGGGCAGGGAGGCTGCTCGCTGGCTTAGCTCTGAGTGCGATGGGGGGTGCAGGGCTTGGGCATCCAGGGACACGGTCACTCTGACGTCAGAGGCGTGCCTCGGGCTGCTCGCTGAGAGTGGACTGGAGGGAGGCGGGTATTTGAGGCATAGCTCCTCCCCAAACGACCTGAAATCTTCCCTGGGGCAGAGGGCGCCTGGGGTCGGGGAGGCAACACTGCCTTAAGGTCTAGAAAGTGCAGGTTCTCCCCACGGCTCCTCCGCAGCCGAGTGCCCCTCGGACAAGCCACCTGGCCTCGGGAGGCTCCTGTCAGTAAATCACTGCCGTGGGGTCCAGGCAGGGGAGGGGTGGGAACGTGTGCGGCAGCGAGGGCTCTCGGAGCTCTGGAAGCACCTTCACGAGTCCTCGGCCGTCACTGGTTGGATCCAGCGACTTCCAGGGTAGGAAGAAGGCTGTGGGGCCCCACACGTCCCACCCTGGTGGGCCAGGGGCCAGGGCCACTCAGCCTGCGGGGTGGAGAGGGGCCGAGGGCCCTGGGCAGAGTCAGAGCACGGCCGTGTCTCCCCGTGAGCAAGGAAGAGAGCCAGCTGAACCGCAGCCCCCGGGCCCCTAACGCAAACCTGGCCCCAGCGGCTGCCTGACTCACATCCTTCAGTGAACCGGCGGGCGCACCCGTCACAGCTGAATTCTCAAATGCAGATCCCTGGCGCCAGCTGCTGCCGCTCCCCAAGCCCAGCCCCTGCGTACCTGACGGCCACGCCTGGAAGACTCACGGTTGGGGTCCCTGTTTGCCCAGGTGGGCTCTGGGCAGGATGCCCCCAGCCCCGGGCCCCATGCCCGGTCCATGGGACTCCTATAGGCACCTTCACTAGGACAACCCCGGGCGGGCCGCTGGGCCCAAACCAGCCTGTCTACTGGTCTCCCCTGGACCGGACCCCCGGGCACCGCAGCTCCAGGCTCCTGCAACACAGGACAGGTGGTCCACCCGGTCCCACGAGGCTGGAGGTAACAGGCAGCAGCCCCCTCCCCCTTGGAGACTCGCGGTAGGACAGAAGCTAGGCCCGTCTCCAAAGAAATGTCCCCTCTCTGCTCTCTGATCTGGTGGAGGAACCCGAGAGTTGGGAGGGGCTCCCTGTTCATTTTCTGCGTCTGGGGACCTGCCTCCCTGACAGCTCGCGGCTGGCTAACGTGTCGACGCTGTGGTCAGCCCTTCGGCTGTACTAGTCCACTGGACTTGCTGGACGGACACTGGCCTGTGGCACCCGGGGTGGGGGGGAGCAGGGAGCAGGGAGCGGGTAGGGGGCCCGGGCAGCTGCTGCAACTGTCCAGGCGAGAGTGACGGTGGCTACGTGGGGTCATAGTGGGTGGAAGTGGACACAGTCCAGCAGGTTGTGAGGGGGAACCCATAGAGCCCGGGGGAGCCTAGGAGAGGCACGTGATTGCATGGCAGGATGGACCAGGGCCCGCGGGAGGGGGTTGGGGGCAGGAGGATGCAGAGTTCCATCGCAGGCCTGCCTGCAGACCCAGGGGCCTGGGCAGCTGGTGACGCTGGCACTCAGGAGAGAAATCTGGGCCCAGAGATCTGGGACTTGGCGGCCCATGGACGGACAAGAGAGGGCGGGAAAGGAAGTGGCAAGGGTATAACATAACCGAGAATTCCTCCCTGCCACCTTCCCTCCAGGTGAGCTGCCGAGAGCAACTCCTAGGACGCAGCGTTCGCCGCTGTATCCTTGCCGAGTGGATGAATTCTTATTCCAGGCCGTGGTGGGAGGGTTTTAAGCTGAGACTTTAATGCAGAAACTGGCCCTCATTACATTGATTGTGTACAACACCCCTGGGGCCGCTGGCTATCAGGAGATCGTGGAAGAGCGCACAGGTTGGCCGCCTGGGGAAGGTGGCCCTGACCCGGGGAAGCCCGTCCTTCAGTCCGCAGGGCAAGGACACGGGGCCGACACCTGTGCACTCAGCTCCAGCTGGTCCGCGGGAGGAGACAACACTGTGGATCTGCCAAAAGCTCAGGACCGTGCAGCCTCAGGGCCAGGAGAGCAATGGGCCGCAGGTCAATGGGCCGCAGAGCAATGGGCCGCAGAGCAATGGGCCACAGAGCAATGGGCCGCAGGTCAATGGGCCGCAGAGCAATGGGCCGCAGAGCAATGGGCCACAGAGCAATGGGCCACAGATCAATGGGCCGCAGATCAATGGGCCGCAGAGCAATGGGCCGCAGAGCAACGGGCCGCAGAGCAACGGCCAGGATGCTCTAGGCAACAGCTCTTCCCCGCCCAGGCCTGCAGAGCTCGAAACCCACGGGCCAGCCCCCGCCAGCAGGGGATCTCCTCCATGCCAGAGGCCAGCAGCGGCATGGACTTCCCTGGAATGATCGGCCTGTGCTGGCCAGTTAGCCGGATAATGAGCCCTTGCTGACGCATCGAGGGGCAGCAGTAGTTGGAGTCAGGCTCAGGGTCCCACTCAGCAGCTAGGGGGTGACCATAGGGGTCCCCTAACCTCTCTGAGCCTCACCTCCTCCTCTATAAAACGGGGTCATCAAAGGGCACCCTGAGTGGTGGCGAGTTTGTTTCTGGTCGGAGCTCCGGGCTGTACCACGTTGTATTTGTTCCAATCACGGCCTTTACCTCGTCCTCTCCGGCCCCTAAACAGAAGCCCGCAGCCCTCTGACACATTCGGGATCAAGTCCCCCCGGTCCACGTTCACCCGGCCACAGCATTGGCCTCCTGTCCATCCCCCCACCTGGCTCTGGTGGCCGGGGACTGGGAGTGTGCAGGGCCACCGTCATCCCATCTTTCCTCCTCCCCTCCCTCACCCTCTGGGGCAATGGGAACATACAAGGGTCCGAGGCAGGGGCCTGGCAGGGTCAGATGTGCTTTTTAGCCCACAGTGAGTCTCTACTGGCCCTGGATCATGAAACCCCAGGGTAGGTACTGACCCGTGTATGTGTGAATCACCGTTGCAATATCCCTGGAAAGCAGAGGACAAGATTACACTTGATTGCTCCCAGGAATGAGGAGCTCTCTACCTGAGGGGACAGCCCATTCTCACTGTCTCTCTCATCCCCAATAGTTGGGGCTATTCCTCTAAGCCTGTCCAAATGGTCCCCCTGCTGGTCCCATCTCTGCCCGTTGGAGAAACAAAGAGCACGGCCATTTCCCCTCCTCCCCAGCTTGGCCCTGCAGAAGTCATCCATTGTGCCAGTCACCATGCCCAGCCCACCCCACAAGGAAGCACAATACCAACACCAAGCACCTACTATGTGCTTCAGAAGCACCTACTAGGTGCCACTTTACGTGCATATTTCCTAACACAGCACCATGCCTCTGAGATGGGGAATCATCCCAACTTTATACCAGGGGAAACGGGCTGGGAGAGGTCAAGTGACTGGTTGGAGGTCACGGAGCCTGTGAGCGGCCCATCTGGGTTTGTCCCTAGGCCAGCAGGTTCCGGAGCAATGCTCTGAGCTGTCAGATGCTCCTGCCTGCTCCTGCGGAAACAGGGGAGGCCAAGGCAAGAGCCTGCTCTTGGCAAAGCTGGAGGGCGGAGGCAGGGGTCTGGGACGAGGGGATCCACTGTCAGGGGGCAGGATCAGGGTGGGGCCATGAGCCAGCTCCACGCCCTGAAGCAGGCGTGTGACCCTTCCTGGCCTGGGAAACAGACTCGGCACGGTGACTTGCTGAAGGTCACTCACCAGTAAGTGGCAGGGCCAGGATTCGAGCAGCTTCCCGAGCTCCAGGCGGGACCTCGAGGACAGCATGGGCTCAGCACTTTCAGAGATGGAAGCTCTCCCCTCGCCGGCTCCTCTCCTCTCCCAAAGCTGGCGGGCTCAGCCGCGCCCAAGGCCGCCAGCAGCAGCTGGCAGCACCACGGGGGCCGGGTCCTCTCGCTCCTGCTGCACACGGAGGAGGGAGGGGCGATGGATGCTCAGCTGCCAGGCTATTCTTAGCTCCTCGGGGCCCACGAGCAAGGTCACCCTCCTGTCCCCGAGAGAGGAGTGACTCAGATTCGCCCCGCCGACGGAGGGCCCGGGCTGCGCTCTGCCCTGCTCGGGAAGGCGAGGGCCGCTCCTGGTCCAGGGAACGGGCCAGGCGAGCAGCCAGGTGGGAACCCAGCCCCGAGGCCCTTCATTTGTCCTGTTTGCTGTCATTTGGGTAGATGGCCATTCCACCGTCCCATCACCATTCTCCTATGGGGGACCGAGCCCCGGGGGTCTGTACCTCACTGGGGCATCCCCCTCACCCAGGACAGCACCCGGCACGTGGGAAAGTCTCCATAAATATTTGTGGAATGAACTGACTCCTCCGTGAAGGAGCCCCAATCTTATTTTTGAGAAATACACTGTCTTGTGGGGAAGGCAGACGCTTTATTAATAATAATCACAGCCAACCATTTCTGAGGCACTTTCTATGTGTCAGCTGCCATCGCAAGCACTGCCCACCTCGCCGGTCCTCACGACGACTGCACGAGACCGGAAGTCTGGCTTGTCCTCTTCGACACAGGAGGAAGCCAGTGTGGTGGAGCCAAGTGTCGCCCGGTGGTCACTCCAGACCCCAGACCCCAGGCTGGACAGCTCTGTGCTGACCGGAGGATGGCGGGCTGTGAGAGGAGCTCCAGAGAGGGACGAGAGTTCACTGGACCCTGAGACGGATGGGGGGCCGGGCACTCCGGGAGAAGCATGACGTAAGACATGACCCGCAGCCTGAGAGACCCTGTCGTGGAGGAAACCAGGGGCCTCGGTGTGTCCACCGCCACTGGCTACGGGGCTCTGGGCGCACCAAGGAGGCTGGGTGTCCAGGGGCCAGACGAGGGCTTGGGGCAGGCCGGTGACAGGATTACGACTGTGTTTTGCCGAGATCCCCCTGGCTGCCGTGTGGAGGGGCCATGGGAGGGGCTAGGACAGCTAAGGGGGGCTGGGGGCCAAACCCACTGAGAGATGTGGGGTCTGAAGTCTGGGGTGTAGACGGTTGGATCTCAGAGGGGTGGGGGGTGGGGGGTGAGGCAGAGACAGCGGCTAACGGTGACACCAGGTTCCTGACGTGAGTGTCTAGTGAACGGAGGTGGGAACCATAGAAAAACACCCTGGCTCCGCACGAAGCCTCTTGCCCACTCCTTTTGACCTCTTGTCCCCTGTCCTTCCACCCCTCACCTACCAGCCCGCCCAGCACCCCATCTGTTTGGTCAAACACCTGCCTGCCTCTCCAACACGGAGCACTCATCCAGCCAGCCACCTGCTCATCTCTCTACCCAAGACACACTTCCAAGCTTCCCCATGCCCCAGTCCACCATGTATGGCCCCCTAGTCATCACTCCAAGCATTAAATGAGCTAATTAATACACTTGGAACAAGTGCTGGGAGCAGTGCTTGGTAACTCAGTAAATATTAGCTATGGGTAAATTATTATTACTACTGTTATTGTCTATCCAAAACCCATCCATTCATCATTCACCCATCAACCCTTCTAGCCACACATCTATCACACACCCACCCATCACTCACTCACTTATCCATCTATCCATCAACCCCTCAACCCATCCCTTCACTCATCTCTCCATGAAGCTCTCTGTCCACCCGCATATTAGTCTTTCTGTGAGCCCACTCACCCATCACCCACCCATCCATCCATCCATCCCCCCATTGTCCATCCATCCATCCACTTATCCATCCACCCATCGTCCATCCACTTACCCATGCACCCATCATCCACCCATCCATCCACCCATCATCTATCCATCCGTCCATCCATCCACTTATCCGTCCATCCATCGTCCATCCATCCATTGATCCATCCACCCACCTACCCATTATCTACCCATCCATCCATCCATCCACCCATCATCCATCCATCCACCCATCATCCATCCATCCATCCATCCACTTATCCATCCACCCATCGTCCATCCATCCATCCACTTATCCATCCACCCATCATCCACCCATCCATCCACTTATCCATCCACCCATCGCCCACCCATCCATCCATCCATCCACTTATCCATCCACCCATCACCCACCCATCCATCCACTTATCCATCCACCCATCACCCACCCATCCATCCACCCATCACCCACCCATCCATCCACTTATCCATCCACCCGTCATCTATCCATCCATCCATCCATGCACCCATCATCCATCCATCCATCCACTTATCCATCCATCCATCGTCCATCCATCCATTGATCCATCCACCCACCTACCCATTATCTACCCATCCATCCATCCATCCACCCATCATCCATCCATCCATCCATCCACTTATCCATCCATCCATTGATCCATCCACCCATCTACCCATTATCTACCCATCCATCCATCCATCCACCCATCATCCATCCACCCATCGTCCATCCATCCATCCACTTATCCATCCACCCGTCATCTATCCATCCATCCATCCGTCCACCCATCATACATCCATCCATCCACTTATCCATCCACCCATCATCCATCCATCCATCCATCCACTATCCATCCATCCATCGTCCATCCATCCATTGATCCATCCACCCACCTACCCATTATCTACCCATCCATCCATCCACCCATCGTCCATCCATCCATCCACTTATCCATCCACCCATCGTCCATCCATCCATTCATCCATCCACCCACCTACCCATTACTTACCCATCCATCCATCCATCCATTCATCCATCCATCCATCCTTCCATCCATCCTTCATCCATCCACCCACCATCTTTTCACTCATTCCACATTCCTCCACTCATCCACAAGTACCCGTCTATTGAATGCCCAGTCCTCTGCTTATCTCCCAGGATGCAGACATGGAAACATGAATCTGACACAGAGATTCTCAGTGTGGTTGGGAAGGGCAGGTCAACATAGAGCAATCATCTATCAGCACAGGGGCCTCTCCTCTAAAGGCCAGAGGGAAGCAGAAAAGGCCAATCTGAGCCGACTAATCAGGGGAGGCTTCCTGGAGGAGGGAGAGCTGTCTAAAATTGTGATTCCCCAGGGCCGTCCCCAAGCCCAGCACACCCAGCTAGCTTGCACGAACCAACCTCCAAAGCTGCTCCACTCCACCCACTGCCCCGCTGGGTTGCCTCTGTCACCTGTGCAAAAATGATCTCGTTATTTTTTCTGATGATAAAACCAAACAGTTGAGGCAGCAAGCTTGTGCACAGTTTTATAAAAATAATAATAAACTAACACTCCATGGTGGCAGCCCCTAGCCCTCCTGTTGGCCCAGGGGAGGGAGAAGAATTGGGAGGGGCCCAGGAGATGGAGAAGAGAGGATCCTAATTACACTGTGGATTTAATCATGGCCCCTTTACAGAAAACACTGGGCGCATCATTATCTGCTGTGGGAAGACCAGCTTATTGGGGTGTGGGGAGAATTAAAGTTGGGGACATGCTTGGAGAACTGAGGACGAAAGGTGCAAGGCAAGAGCCAAGCGTGCTTATTAATAAACTATCGGTGCCAAGTAGCAGACAGGGCAGACTGTGCACTGGGCGTCCCAGGGGAGGTGGGAGGGGTGTCAGTCCCCTCCCGGGCTGGCTCGCTGAGCCCGGGCCTGTTAGAACCACCTATGCAACTTCTAGCACCGAGGCCTGCTCTGGACTGGGCCCTGTCGTGGGCGACACTGGGGACACGGAGCTGGGTCACACCCAGGCCAGCCCTCAGGAAGATCCTGGTGGTGGCAGAAGCACAGACAGACAGTGTCACTCACTATGACCAGGGCTGTGATGGCAGGAAGACCAGAGGAAGCAGGGACCCAGTCTGGGCTCAGAGAAGACTTCCAGGAGCAGGAGACAAATGACCTGGGTGCCCAAAGATAAAAAGGAACAAGAGAGACAGTCCAGGAAGAGAAAACAGAGAGGGCTGGCGTCTGGCGTCACGAAAGAACAGCAAGTTCAGAAAAGGTAAGAGACCGAGCAAGCCTAGCGCAGCCTTGTGGCAGGAGACGGAGCTTGGTGGCAGGCGGAATACAGACTTTATCCTGAAGGCAGTAGGCAGCCATAGAAGGATTTTGAGCAGGAGAGTGGCGCTATCGGATTTGGGCTTCACACAGATCCCTTTGGCTCCCATTTGGAGGATGGCCCATTGGGCAGGAGAATGGAGTCAGGGAGACTGCTGGCTACTGCACGTGTCCTGGCAGGAGACAGCGAGACTTGAACCAGCAGCGCCAGTGGGTCTCGGGAGGAGCAGCTGAGGGGCTGGAGCAGAGGGCCCTGGGGGCTCTGCCCGATGAAGCCAGTACACCTGGCGACTGGCAAAGGCGTGAGCCCACGCTGTCAAGGCAGAGTTCCCACACGGGTAGGTCCCCGTGTCTGTGGCACTGACCCCATCCTGCTCTGACTGCAGTGCTCCAAGTCCCAGGGCGGGGCCTTGGCCAACGGCGTTTGTGGCTCCTGAGCCCTGTGGACTCCCCCGCTAGGGTGGTACCCCGAAGCCTGCGAGCTGTTGCCCGTCTACCTCCATCCCCACTCCTCCTGCTGGGTTTGATGACAACTCTGCTTTCTCCCTCCTCCACCGATGTGCTCAGCATCCCCTTGTGGGTGGAGGACGGGACTTCAGCTTACTGACTGGAGGTGCTGGCCCACGTTTGAGGGCTGGGCTTTGGGGTCAGGCAGACCTGGGTTTGAGGGGCCTTGAGCAAGTTACTTCCCAGCCTCAGTTTCTTTGTCTGAGAGATGGGCGTGATGGCAGCCGCCGTCACACTAACCGAGATGCCGCCTGTGAACGTGTAGAGCAGCCCCCACACAAGGCTCCGAGACACTAGCTGTGCTCATTTTGTGTGTGTTTGTGTGTGTGTGTGTGTGCGTGTGTGAGGAAGATCAGCCCTGAGCTAACATCTGCCAATCCTCCTCTTTCTGCTGAGGAAGACTGGCTCTGGGCTAACATCTGTGCCCATCTTCCTGCACTTTATATGGGACGCCGCCACAGCATGGCCTGACGAGTGGTGTGCCGGTGCGCGCCTGGGATCCAGACCTGCGAACCCCGGGCCGCCGCAGCGGAGCGCACGCACTTAACCACTACACCACGGGGCCGGCCCTAGCTGTGGTCATTTTTATTGTGAGGACGCAAAGCCCAGCGTGGTCCCTCGTACACGGTAGGTGCTCAGGATCTAGCAGCTGTTATGACGCTCAGTGAAGTCCACACGGAGGCACTAGCTATCGGCAGGGGTAGAGGATGAGGCAGCCACGCAGGGTCCCTACTGTGCGCAGGCTTCGCGCTAAAGCACTTACCAATGTGGCCTCGGCTGAGCACTTGTCACAGGGTCCCTGAAAGGTAGGAACTATTGTCCCCATTTCAAAGACGAGGATATTGGGGCTCAGAGAGGGAGAGTGACTCGTCTGAGAGCCTTCTGCTGAGACGAGGCTGACCCAGAAGTCTGACTCCAAAGCTGGGGCAGATTTTGTAATTTTCACGTTAAAATAGGACGTTAAGGTGGTGAGAAGGCTTAACGTGCTGGTGGCCTTGGGCGAGTCACCGGACCTTTCTGAGGCTCCGTTTCCTCACCTGCAGTCGGGGCTCGTGCTGCTGAGTTTGGAAGGTGGCCCTGCAGGCCGGTTCTGGGGTTCTTTCTTTGCAGCTGGTGCCCTGGATACTGCCATGGTGCTCCGGGGGCAGAAGGCAGCTCACCCTCTGCTGGGCCTGGGCCCCAGGCGTCGTGTTCTGGGGAGACCGTAGGGCAAGACGTGAACAGACCTGACTGCACAGGGCCTGGCCCCTCACAGGGTCTGGGTCCAGGGTGGGGAGGGCCGACACAGGCGTCTCCTGGACACCAAACGAGGCCACGTTTTTTCTGACTGAGACAGTGACGTTGGTGTGAATGGTTCTGAACTTGGAACTCTAACACAGTGCAGGCAGCAGCTTCCACTGACCCGCTGTGTGACCCTGGGCAAGGTACTTAACCTCTCTGATCCTCTCTAGCCTCAGCTGAAATTGTGCAAAAACAACAGTGCCTCGCTTACAGGGGGCTGGTAGGGCTTATGAGGAAATGGTTGCCAATCCCCAGGCCCAGCACGGGGGGCATGAATCTGGCTCTGGAAGCTGGAGCTTCCTTTTCCTTCCCCCTCTTCCAAAGGAACCAGGGCTCGGCTGGCCCTGGTCAGCCAGGGGAGCCCTGGGACAGGGCCTGCAGGGTGTCCTAGCCCGTGGCCTCGGGCACACCCCCTCATCCTCCTCACCCCGCCGCACCCCGCCAGGCCCCTGAGCAGCCTTCAGAGGTCCTGATTCATCGCAGATGTTGACCCGTGAACAGGTTGTGCCTGGCGGGCGACCAGACGGGCTGGGGCTACCTGGCTGGGGCCACGGGCTCCACCCTGCTGCCCAGGCCGTGGCTGGCGTCCCCACAGCCGGGAGCCTCCCCAACAGAATTCAGACAGATGCTGGACCCACCACCAAAGGCCGCTCTTTCCCTGGCTCCGCGGAAACAGGAGATTTTGCAATAACAAAGGTTGCTCTGTGAGGCCAAGCCAAACAGTTTACGATACTCAGAGAGGTCACTCAGCACAATCAAAGAAGCCTGGAATTCCAACCCCAGTCACGGGGGCCTGCGCTGTCGAATCCCAGACAACCTGCCCAGTGTCTGGGCTACACCCACAAGAAGCCAGCGCTGGGCTGAGCCTGCCACAGCCTCTACTGTCAGAGCCGAAGGGGTCCGACCGGCAGTGAGCATGGAGCAGGTGGGGAAACCGAGGCCCGGGAAGGCAGAGCCAGCACGTGCTCCCATTCCAGGGCTTTCTATTCTGTTGCTCACTGCATCAAGGTCAGAGCCCAGACCCCCAGCATGAGCATGGGAGAGACAGACCCAGGTTCAAATCCCAGCCCTACCACTTCCCAGCTGTGTGACCCTGGGCTAGTCACTTAACCTCTCTGGGCCTGTTTAGTCAGCTGTAAATAGGAATGCAGAGAAGCAACTCCTAGGATGCTCGTGAGGATTCAGGGAGACCATCCAAGTGACTTCATGGGGCACAGAGCACCCAATAAGTGGGAGCCCTACGTTGTTTGTGTTAAACACACGTATATTTACTGAACCGATACTGTGTGTCCAGCCCAGGAAGGGAGGAGAGAGAAGGCACACTTCCTGCCCCCAAGCAGCTGTCTACCTAATTGGAGAGAAAAGCTAGATGTTCAGCTCAGAAAGGTTAGGTGACTTGTCCAGGGCCATCCAGACATAGTGGACACTCCTGTTCTGGCCTAGGCTGCCTTGGAATTTAAGATGACCAGTCTACACAGCAAAGCCACCACCCCAGACCCCCAAGACAGAGGCTTATGAGAAGGGGCTATCTGGGGCAGTAAAGACAGTACTCGCATTGGAGTCCTCAGATTTATCCCCAGGCCTGCCCCTCACAGGCTGTGTGACCTTGGGCCCACTACACGACCTCTCTGGGCCCCCTGCCTGCAGGTCTGAGGTGAGGGGAGCTCCCTGTCCCCACTCCCGGCGTTTTCTTGAGATGTAAATGGGCGTGGAGGGCATGTGGACTGAAGAGGCTCTGCACATGCCAATTATCCTGATTTATCCTTGTTATTATTCCGGGACCCGCCCACGGGGAGTGCGGGGCTGTGTGGAAATTAGGCCTCTAGCGTATTAATTCCCGTCATCTGCGCGCTGGGTCTGAGATGCCGGAGATGCAGCGAGCCTACGAGAGGTACCAGCCGCAGCAGAGTCCAAACCTGGGATAGACACAGGGAATTGATGTTGTCACCGCCCATACAAGCCAGATGCCGCCTGGGTTTGGGGTGGGGGTGAGCGCCCCGGGGGGCAGATCTGCCTGAGGAACTGAGGTAAGGGCGGGGGGTGCACTCCCCACAACAGAACCTCTCTGCCCTCCGCCGTCGAGCTCGTGCGCCTCCTGTGAGCCAGCCCGGGGCTGAGGCTGGCCGCATCCCCCATCAGAGATGAGAAGGTGGGCTGCGGGAGGGGAGCCCATTTGCCCCAGGCCACCAGGATTCAAGCTCAGGGCACGCGGCTGCTAAGCCAGGGCTCTCTCGTGCCCCCTCTCCTCCCGCTCCCCGAGAGGTGCTGTCACAGCCCGTCACCTCCATTCTTGGCTCCTCACCTGTGAAACTGTTATAATGACAGAGAGGCTAACAGCTCCTGTGCCACGGGCTTGGCACGACTTAATACACACGGTGCACTGAGACACGGAGAGCAGAGCCTGGCGCCACCCGAGTGGAGGTTATTATCAGAGGCAGCGTACAGATGAGGAAACTGAGCTCCAGGGGGCCGAGGACACGCTGCGTCCCTGGGGTCTCTTGTTTTCAGCGTTGGGAAGTGCATAGGGTGTCCCCCGCCAACCCCTCCTGGTTCCCACTGCCCCCTGTAGCAGACACGCTCCCGGGGACCCCGGGCCACACAGCACTTCCTGACTCCCCGGCATCAGCAGGCTCTGATGGTCCAGGGCAGGTGGGTCTGTAAGGGCAGCCTTCCGGAGTCTCGACTGTCCCCAGGAGCAGTGCCTGTCGCTGGAATCAGCTACTCCAAGCAGGCGGCGGGGCCCTTGCTGCCAGCTTTCTCCAGACTGACGGGACTGTGTCTTTTTTTCTTCGTTCTGACTTTTCTAAAATGTGGAATTTGCATCTGTGCACAGCATTGACCGATGTCTCCCCGATACCCACATAACCAGCTATCGGGGGGCGTATTTAAAGAGACAGAAACACTTGGGAAGATGTGGGTGCTGTCCTTGAGAGCAGGGCACGGGGATGACCCATAACTCATGTCTGATGAGGGACCGAGGCTGCTCCGTGAACAAAATCGCCCACAGCACCTGTGGGGCAGGGCCACGTGCAGGGCTGTGGGGGAACAGGGATCAGAGCACCAGGAGCCTTGAATGCCAAACCAGACTCAGACTTCATCCTGAGGCATACCCACGGAAGGGCTGCAGGCAGAGGGGTGGCTGGGTCAGGGCCCCGATGTACAAAGGCCACCCCGGGGTCTGCAGTGGGAGGGACGGGTGGTGAGGATCTTGGTCCCAGAAAAACTAAGTAATTGGCACAAGTGACTGCTGAGTATATGGGTTTTTCTATCCCTGCATCACAAGGTCAGCAGCTTAGAACAGCGCTCGTGTATTTTGTTGCGGTTCCGTAGGTTGGAAGTCTGGGTGGTCTCGGCAAGTTCTTTGTCGAGGGTCCCACAAGGTGGAAATCAGGGCACTGGCCAAGCGGGGCTCTGACGGGGGGTCGGGGGAGACTCCAGGCTCATCTGGGTGCCGGCAGAACGCGGTTCCTGGCGGTTGCAGGACTGAGGTCTTCGTTTCTTCCTGGGTGTTGGTCGGGAGCTGGCTGCTCTCACCTCCTTGCCCTGAGACCCCTCCATCCCAGCATGAGCCTACTCACGTCACACCCCCCACACGCTGGTGTCTCTCTGACTTCCTCTCCTGCTGCCAGCCAGAGAAAACTCTCTACTTGTAAAGGGCTCGAGTGATCAGCTTCGGTGCACCAGTCTCCTTACCTTAAGGTCAATTATTAACAGTCTTAACTACGTATTCGAATCCCCTTTGACACATCATGTGATCTTGGAGCAAGGCTGGGGGCAGGGGGACTGTCTTGGACGGGGCCCGCCAAGTGCACTTCCGACGGAGACAGAAGCCCTATCTCCTCTCGGCTCCGAGGGCTTCAATGGTCCTGCCAGGCCTCCTGCCAGGCCAGAAGAGAAACCATGTTCACGCCTTGTAGCCAGGAGGGAGGCCAGAAGGTACAGGGAGGGGGAGCCAGGAGCCCTGAGGAGGCCCCATGGTGGGCTTATGGCCCCTGGCCCCGCACACGTTGGTGTCACTACAGGGCGTCCGGCCTCGGGGAGGCTTCCTGGACCAGATAACCAGCTGGCCGCCTCTGGTCTCCCAAATCTCCAGGACAACAGTTGGCGGTAGCAGTGGCTTCCGCACACTGAGCACCAACTGTGTGCCTGGCCCCGAGCAGTCAAGACCCACAACATCCTACAGATGAGCAAACTGGGGCTGGGGATGGCCCAGGCCATGGCAGGTGCAACCTCAGCACTGGCTCCAGAGCCAGCGTCCCTAACCACTGGACAGTCCTCCACCCAGGTGATCTGGCCCTGCAGCCACAGGGAGGCTGCGGCTTTGCCACCACACGTGGCTCCCGTGGCCAGCTGGGAGAGCAGGAACAGCAATGGCATAAGGATGGCCATGACCAGACAAGCCTCAAGCCACAGAGGGGTGGGCCGGGAGCAGGGGCCCTGTGGCTGGCTGGCTCCTCCCGCCTCCGGGGGCCCAGGGCCTGTGTCCTCCGGGCAAACATGGGGCGGACTGGATGCCCCCGCCTCTCACAGCACTTTCTCCAGCAGCAGGCCACGGCGTGGGTGCGTGGGCCCCTTGGGATTGAGAAGGAAACAGGTTCAAAGAAGTGAGCGACTTGCCCACCACCTCTATCCACTCCGTAGGAGGGACTGAGTGGCCAGTGGCCCAGAGCCTGTGCCCAGAGCCAGGCTGTCAGTTCAAGTCCCGGCGTGCCCACATCCTCCATGGGTGACTTAGGGGGCGAGTGCTTCAAAGCCTCTCTGAGCCCCAGTTCCTTGTCTTGAATTTGGGGACGAGGCTTGGGCTTAGAACCCTAAGATCTTGAAGAGGGAGAAGGAGGGACTTGGGGGGGGGGGGCCCATGGAAGGGTGGGCGCTGCTCCCCGAGAGAGGTGGGAGACGATGTTGCGGAGGCTGGGAGCCAGCTGGTCACATCCCTTCCCCTGCCCACCCCAGGGCCTTGGCCTCCACGCGCCTCCCTCCCCACTCCCCGGGGGGCTTACAGGCGTGGACCTCTGCAGAACGCCTCATGCCCCCAACTTCTAATTAAATGGCAGCAGTTCTGACGGGGCAGGTGATCTTCTCGGGAAGCCTGGCTTTAAATTTAGCTCCTCCCCAGCCAGCCCTTTGAAAAGGCTGCTCTCCACGGAGAGCGTGAGTCATCGCCAGGCCGCCCGCCCGCCCGGGTGAGCAGCGCGTCTGCGGGGGAGCAGGCCTCCCGAAGGCAGAGAAATAGTAAATAGGGGCTGAATTAAAGGCGACGGGGAGTGTGGGAGCCGGCTGGGCTCGACACACAGTAGGCGCTCAGCGACGGCGGTACCTCTCCCATGGCGGTCTGTGTCATTACCTGCGTGCCCCCATCACCTCTCCCTCTCCCCACCCAGCCCAGAGTGGAGACACAACGTTTGTGGATCCAGTTTACGTGCTCGTCTCACCTGATTCCCCCAGCTGCCCACAGAGCCCTTCCACAGATGCACACGCAGTGTGCAAGGCTGACAATGCTCCCTCACCCCCAAACAGATCCTCCCCCTAGTCCCTGGAACCTGCCGACGCTACTTCACACAGCAAGAAGAAAGAAGGAGCTTTGCGGATGCGATGAAGGTAAGGATCTTGAGATGGGAGATGATCCTGGATTATCTGTGGGCGCTAAACGCAGTCACAGGTGTCCTTCCGGGCGGGAGCAGAGGGAGCCGTGACACAAGAGGAGCAGGCCACGTGAAGAGGAGCAGAGACAGACTGGAAGATGCTGGTCTTCAAGGCTGGAGTGACGTGGCCACAAGCCAAGGATGCGCAGCCACCAGGAGCCGGAAGAGCAACGGAAGGATCGTCCCCTAGAACCTTCGAGGGAGACGGCTGACACCTTGACTTCGGCCCAGTGAAACCGTAAGAGGATAAATAAGTGTTGTGTTAAGCCACCAAGTCTGTGATCACTGGTTCCGGCAGCCACTGGAAACCAGTGCGCAGGAGTCGGGAGCAGTGAATGAACCTGCCCACGGCCACACGGCTGCTGGGGGCCAAGCTGAGGTTCAGCCCCGAGTCTGACCAGTTCCAAAGTCCGTGCTTTTTCCTGAGACCTCCTGGAAGGACAGAAGGGACATTGACGAGGATCAAGCACCTACTGAGTGCCAGGCGCTCATTTATTTGGGGATAACCCACAGGACTGTTTCCTGCTGGGTTCGGTCTCGCATTTAATCCACACATCGACCCTTTGCAGAGGGTGGAATTGGTCCCATTTTGCAGATGAGGAAACTGAGGCTCAGGGAGGCAGAGTAGCGTTGTCTGGGGCAGGGGGGAGGGAGATCCTGACTGTGGGGAAGGTGGGGGTGCAGGGCCCCAGGAACACAGTGAGGGCGGCACAGCCCAGCACACAGTAGGCGTGTAATGGAGGTTTGATGAGTCCACCTAGGGGCCAACTAGGGGACCCCAGTGACTAGCGGGCTTGACGTGGCTGGAGCTCAGGGCACCTGCAGAGGAGGCTGGGAAGGCTGGCTGGGCCTCGGGGGACAGGGCCTCAAGTGCCAAGAAGGGGTGACTGTTCCAGCTATAGAATACCAGGGCTGACGGAGGTCTAACGTCCCGTGTCGGCACCCAACCGGCTGTGAGCTGCTGCTGGGCTGTGAGCTCGTCCCACCTCTGCTGTCCACACCAGCCCCACCTCCAGATGGGCCAGAGCCTGCTCGGTGACATGAAGGGGGGACGGGAGCAGGGGACGAGGGACTCCCCGGATCACGAGGCTTTTCAACACGCGCCACACACGCGGGTGCTACACAGATCCCTCACCCATGGAGACACACACACACACCACATACCACACACAGCCCCCCATATATACACTACACACACATACCACCACATATACACATACACCACACCCCACCACACTCACACACTGCATACGTCACACACACACACCCCACTCACATACCACACGTTATCACACACACATATCATACCCCATACCACACACACACCTCATATACGCCCCGCCCACACCACCACATACACCCACATATACACATACCCCACACACATACACACACACATACACCACACACAAACATACACATACACACCATACCCCACACACCACATACCCCTCACATCCCCTACACACACACACCCCGCACACTCTACACACACATATACACACATCACACACAGACACGCACACCCCACATACCATACAGCCGTGACAACCCCCAGAACACAGCCTCTGCGTGCAGGGAGCTCAGAGGATGGTCATCTCTCAACCCAAGTCCCACCCCCCACGAACACTGGGACCCTGGACCTGTTTCTCAGCTTCTCTGGTCCTCGGTCTCCAACATAATGTGGGGTGATCATGGATCCCCCCTTGGGAGGGTCTGCAGTCGCCCGGTGAAGGGCTTTGCGTGTCCTCTTGTTCCATCCTTATGACATCCCGTGAAACAGGCGCTCTTCATCTTTGGGGAAGAAACTGTCAGAGGTGGGGAGCCTGGGCTTGGAAGTCTGGGGGATCCGGGCTGGGGCCCTGGTTCTGCCCCTCGCGGGCTATGTGGCTCAGGGCAGGTGCCCTAACCTCTCTGAGCCCCAGGTGCCTCGTCTGTAAAACGGGGAGGACGCTACCAGCGCTGTGGGGAGGAAATAAGTAAAACAAAGTGTATAGACGTCTAGCCCAGTTTTGGTGAGTTCAACCAATGTCTGTAACAATGCAGCCACATCCAGGGATGGGGAGACTCAGGGTGTACCAGCCAGATGGACCCGCCCTCCAGGGCACTCAAACCAGCTCCCCCACCCACAAACGACCAGTGGACAAACCATCCTCGTCGCATTCCCTCTTCGGGGTCCTTGAAGAGGCTGCAACGTCCCCCACGTGACCTTCTCTACCACGGGAGGTCACTGGGCCAGGGACAGAGGAAGATGGGGAAACTGAGGCTTACCGAGGTTGGTCAAGGCTCGAGGCCACAGAGTCTAGAACAGCATTGCCCTGCCAGGTGAAATGGGGGGCCAACAGGAAATGCGGGGCTGCTGGGGAGGAGAGGTGGACAGAAGGAGGGCGGGGTCAGGAGAGGGGACCAGTAGTCACGGTGGTCAGGGAAGCTGGGCTTTTCCCATGGGAAACAGGACGCAGGATCTTGTCTGATGTGCAGGATTCTCCCGCCCACATCTGGCCCTGCCATGGACCACCTCGTGCAGGGTCTGGCTAGAAAGGATGTCTCCTTGACAAGAACCAGCGGGAGGCGCACCGCGGGGTGCAGGAGGGGCTGCCAGGACAGGGGACCACCTGGCAGAAGGGGGTCCAGGGTTCCCGCAGGGAGGGGCTGGCGAGGGCTGGGGAGCAGCCAGGAAGGAGGCAGGTGAGCGTGCTGGTGGGGCCGAGGACAGGGAATCATAGCTGGGTGGGAGAGGAGGGGAGAAGGAAGGAGGGAGGAAGGAAGAAAAGGAAGAGGGAACAAAGGCGAGAGAAAGAAACACAAGGAAGAAAGGAAAAGAGGGAGGAGAGAAAGAAGAGTAGAAGGGAGGAAGGGGTGAAAAAGAGGCAAAGACGGCAAGAGAGTGAGAAGAAAGAATGAACGAGAAGAGGAAGAGATTGCTAAAGAAAAGAGAGAAGCACAACGAGCGCGCGCGAGGGTAAGACAAGAGACTGCGAAAGAAAAAAATGAGAGAGAGAGAGACGGAGGAGAGAGAGGGAGAGGGAGAGGGAGAGAGAGAGAGAGAGACAGAGGGAGAGAGAGGGGGAGAGAGGGAGGGAGAGAGAGGCGCCGCAGGCGCTGGAGAGAGGGGAGCCGGCGCGGCGGCGCGGGCAGGACGGCTGGAGCCGGAGCGCGGAGAGGGGGCAGCAGAGGGCGAGGAGCGAGCGGCGAGCGGCAAAGAGTGAAGTGGGCAGCGCGGCGGCGAGCGCAGGGCCCGGCGAGCATGAGCGCGGCGGCGGCGGCGGGCGCGGCGCGGGGCTCGGGGCCGGCGGGCGGGCGGGCGGCGCGGGCCGCCCAGTAGCCCGGGCGGGCGGCGGGGCATGCGGCCGGCGGCCGGACCAGGAGCCGGAGCCCCAGCCCGAGCCCGTGCGCCGCGCCGCGCCCCGCGCGCCTAGGAGCGGGCTCCTGCCCGGCGCCGGCCCGGAGCCCCGGAGCGCCCGCAGCCCCCGAGCCGGGACAACTGTTGCGGCGGCGGCGACGGGGGCACGGCGGGGGCGTGGGCGGCCCTGCACCCCAGCAGGCGGCTCAGCCCCGCGGGCGCCGGCTCCCGGCGGCGGAGCGACGAGCGAGCGGGCGGCGGGCACGAGGTGAGCGGCGCCCTGGGCGGGTCGGGCGGGGGAAGGGCGCGCCGGGCCGGGGTCCGAGCGCTTTGGGCAAGAGGCCGGGGGCGGAGCTCCTGGAGGGGGAGGGTCCCGGCGAGTGGGGGGCGGGGTCTTCGGCGCCCAGACTCCGGAGAAGGGGTCCAGGCGCCCGGGGCGGGGAGGGGTGGGCGCACTGGGGGAGGCGGGTTCGGTGCGTTGAGGGGTCCATGGTGCTTTGGAAAGGGGCCCGGGACGCCCAGGGGAGAGTCGGGGCAGGAGCCGTGTCGGGCAGCCGGTGCCCTGGCATTGGGGTCCGCGCCAAGGCTCACCAAGGTCGGGGTCGCTGAACCTTGGAGAGGACCGGGTCGGGTCCGAGGAGCAGTCCGGGGCGCATCGTGCCGCGACTCGGCTACTGGGACCGGAATCCGCGTCCGATGTGGGGACCGGCGTCCGAGAACCGAGTCCGGGAGCGCAGCGAGCCCGGAGCCCCGTGCGCGCCGGGCAGGGTTCCGGAGCCGCGCTGGGGACCCGGCCGGTTCCGGGGGTCCCAGCTGAGCGGCGCGGGCGACCAGGAAGGCCCCTCCAAGTGCGTGCCCCTCGCTCCCTCCCGCCCCGTGGCCCCAGCGGAGCCGCCGCCGCCTCCCGGGGCAGAATCAATATTGATCCCGCGCCCGGGGCCGGGTGGCCTGGCGGCGGCCTCCGAAGCTCATTAGCGCGAGCGGTTGCCATGGCAACGAGACCCCCAAGCGTCTTCGGGTTATATTTATTGTAATTATTATCATTATTAGTATTAGTATTTGTTAGCCAGAAGAAAAAAGAAAGGAGGAAAAAAAGCCAGTTCGTCCTGGTGCCTCCAACTGTCATTTCTTTGGAGACAGCCAGCGCCGGCTGCTGGGCCAGGCCGGTGTGCCGGGGTCGTGCGCGCCGTGCGGTTGCCGGGGCCGCACCCCTGGGGCAGTGGGGCCTGGAAGGGGAGTTATATAATCGGCCGTGGGCGTGTGTCTGTATGCCTGCTCTCTCGGCCTCTCCGATCCCTTGGCTTCGTGAGTGCTCTTGCCTAGGGAACCCCAGAGCTGAATGGGAAGAGCGGAAAGTGCCCTGGCCCAGGAATCACAGCGGGGGCCTCCAGCCCTCTCTTCCCTGGCTGTGTGACCTTGAGCAAGGCCCTTGACTCCGCTGAGCCTCTGTTTCCCCATCTGTAAAGTAGCAGGGGAGTCATTCCCACCTCTGAAGGTTGCCCAGAGGTTGCACTGAGAAAGCCCTGTAAGTTCTGCCTGTGTGCTGCTGGCTGTGTGGCCCCAGGCAGCTGCCTGCCCTTCTCTGGGCCTCAGTTTCCTAGTCTGTAGAATGAGGGCCTGGCCCCTGGCGTGGATTGTCCTCAGTCACTGGCGGCCTGGGAATCTCCCTTTGGGCTGTGATTGAAATACTGTTCAGCCGGCAAGCTGGACTCTGTGCAGACCCAGGCTAAGGGGAGCTCCTCCGTCACCCTGTGTCCCTCACCTGTCAGATGGCCTGAATGTGGCCAGGAAGCAGGCGGCCCAGTGGAAGGTGGGGACTTTTCACCTGCGGGTAGCCTGCAAGGTTTGGTTGGAAATGTCATTGAAACAAGAATCAGAATAACCCCCCGTCCCTGGTGTCAGCCCAGGACCATCCCCAGGCTGTTCAGGTTGCCTGGGATTGGGAGGTCCCTCCCCCCATCCCTTGGATGTGTGACTGCCCAGGGCAGGACACCTCCCTGCAAGCCGTCCATCTCTCCAGAGGGGCTGTTTGCCACCTCGGTCCCGGCTGGGGCTGATGTGCAGCCAGGGGTGGCCAGAAAGTTCCCTGAAGCCGGGTGGTCCCTGCCCCTCATGAGAGGCTGAGAGCCCCAGGTAGGGGTTCTGCCCGTTTCTTTAGTGTCACCGTCACACTGAGTTCCCGGCTGTGTCAGGCATCTGGGAGGTATCGGACAGATGGGGGAGGCGAGGGGAAGCAGTTTGGCTTGGAGCCGTGTGCGTGCGCACGCGTGTATGTGTGTGTGTGTGAATGTGTGTCCCACCCCCACTCTCCTGGGCCACCCAGCCTGAACCTTATCAGGGCAGCCGGACTGGACAGGAGGGGTGGGGGCGGGGCCCGTGCTGCTCAGACCTTTGTCAGTGAGAGAAAGGGGGTGAGGCCTGCCCCGGGGAGATGGGAGACGGCCTGAGAGCCGCTCCCTCGGTCCTGTTATCCTCCCGTCCGTTCATTCCTTCACACCCTTCTTCAGCCAACTCAGGGGGCCCCATGGCTGCCACTGAGGACATCAGCTCTGCCCTTGGCCCCTGCCTGGGGGAAGCCAAGGCCTCGGGGACGCAGGTGGGGAGCATCTGCCCCAGAGAGCCCTAGGAAGGCTCAAGGCCCGGGGGAGCCTGGTCCAGAAGGCAGGCCTGAATCAGCCAGGAGAAGGGAGGAGCGAAAAGAGTTCTGGGCAGAGCCCCCGGGGGTGAAGATGCAGCTGCGTGGGAGCGGGCGCGAGGCACCTTGTGGACGGTTGGGGCAGGGGTGGGGCTGCAGGACTAGAGGGCAGGGGAGATGGCACAGCTGGGGCGGGGCCGAGGCGAGGGAGCTGGACACCCGCCACCACCACCCTGCCTGGGTGAGGGTTTGGAAAGCAGGGGTGGGGCAGGGAGGAGGGGCCGATGGTCTGGTGGGCGGGAGCCCATGGTTGGGGTGGGCAGAGGGAGGGGCAGTTTGGGAGGACCAGAAGATGCGTCTGGTTTCCAGCTCTCCAGGACAATCAGCCAAACCCTCACCAGCTCCCCACTTCCAGCCAGGCTGTGGGAGTGGACGGCCCCCTGGCCAGGCCCGTGGCCTCTCGGCGGGGGAGGTAGCAAGTGGACACCAGATCCGGCTGCTTCGACTATCTGCGTCTGTAATAAACAACTTGGCTGACGCGGGCGGAAGGCTGCACCCTCACAGCAGTAGGATTGCCCTTGACCGTAAAAGCCCGAAGGCCTACTATGCGCCAGGCACCCAGCTGAGCAAGTGCCCAGCTCATCATCTTGTTTCCTCCTCACACTGACCCTGGGAAGTTGTGGTGATTGATTCTCTTGTACAGATGAGAAAACAGGCTCAGAGGAGTTAAACGGGACCCGGCTGGTAGCACGCTCTCACCACTGCACTACACCACCTGGAGCCCAGCCCGTGCCCGATGGCCATCACGGTGGCTCTTCACATGCAGTGCAGTGAGCCACTGCAGGTCCACGTCTCTCGAGTCTCTCTTCCTGGTCATTGTCCTGTTTACTCTCCTCTGACTGACCCAGTGTAGCCCGTCTTACGCTCAGATGAAGGGTATCACCTCCCTTCTTGGGGATGCTCTACCTCTGTTAACTCAGCCTCTGCTGCTTTAGCCTCTCGCCAGCTGAGTCACACAACAGATTCACACTGATCTGAGAATGAACTAACAGCCCATCCCCAGCTCCCCCAGAGTGGCTTTTCCCAGCCCTGATGCTCTTTCTAGAAGTCATTGAAACAGTAGTCAACCCCTAAGAACAGAGTGGCCTTGTTTCCTAAACACCCCTCTATAAGGTGGGGTCCATCAGGGAAAGTGAGGAGGGTGACCAGAGGCCCTGCCCACCCTGGGCCAAACCCTCCTGGGGACCTCAGGTGCCACCCACTCTGTTGGTGCTGGTCCCACCCTGCACAGGGCCTGGCAGGGACAGGTCCCATCTTCTCCTCCCGCCCTCCCTCCTTTCTTCCTTCTCTGCCCGCCTTCCTCCAGCACACACATTCCTTGACCCCTTCTCTGTGTGTGACCCCCTGGGGAGGTGGAGGAGACCCCAAGGACCCTCAGACCTGCCCCCAGGGAGGCCCTGCCTAAACATGACCAGGGCTCAGGATCCATTTGATGACTGACTATATGAATAAATAATTCTCTAGCTGGGACAGTGGCTGTCTCAGCACCCTGGCCCTGCTAAAGTGCCCTTTTGCACCTCCCAGCTTGGCCCACTTGTGACAAGTCCCTCCTTCCTTTTCCCCTTAGCTGTGACCAGGTTGGAAATTTCCTGGAGGGCCTTCTCTGGGCATCCTGACTTCGCCAGTCCCTGGCAAGTCACTTGAGCCTGATTTTCCTGTTCAGCGGTGCAGGGACATGAGGGTCGGGGGGGAAGGCCCTGGTAGGGTCTCGGGCATGGGAGCCCTGCTCTCCATAGTAGTTGGGGGCAGACAAAGACAGGGGGACCCCAGCATCCCCGAGGCCCGTGTGCTGCGCAGTGATGGAGGGAGGCCCCAGGGGCTGCGGCTGTGGCGCCTGGAGGGAGCCTGAAGCTTGTCCACTTACCTGTATGCAGACGGGGACACTGAGGCCCAGAGCGGGCTGGTGGCGTGTTCAAGGTCACAGTGAACTGGGCGTCCTTGAAGGCCGGGGATGTCCAGTGATGTGATGCAGACCTGGTGGGCGTTGTCCAGAGGCTCTGAGGCCCCTGTCTGGGGCGGGGGAGGGGGGTGCACACAGTTACTGGGTGGTGGCATTTGCCCTAAAAACTGCGAGGCTCTCCCTTCAGAGAAGGGCTTCAGAA